>NW_017189881.1:0-24792 GCF_001704415.2 Capra hircus | reverse complement strand
CGATGGCCTTGCAGCACCAGGCTCTTCTATCCATGGGATTTTCCAGGCAAGAGTACTGGAGTGGGATGCCATTGCCTTCTCCAGGGGAATGGGCTAGGGGAACATTAATCCCTTCTAGAATTTTATGATTCTGAAACTCTTTAAGCGAAGCAAAGACAAGTCAAAGGCTGATTTGGAGAGCTATTAGTGATTCATTAAATTACCTTCAAGTTTTCTAGATTGCAGAATGGGAAACAAGGTTACATTTCTGAATAAACTAAGAAAGCATAAATACATCCATTTCTAAATAAAATATTCCCAAGCATAGTCACAAGGTATTAAGAAGTCAATATTGACAAAAGTGTGGATAAAACTAAATATCCAAAGAATTATAGTGGCCATCTAAGTTCTTCTAGGTCAACATTTGCTTCCAAGAAAGCAATGACTTCATGTGCTTTGTGTGGTACATATTTCATTTCACATTTATTTTATGGTTGCCTGTTTACATGTCCTAAAAGACACAAGATAAAATCCAAATCCTAATAGAAGCAGAGCTTATATCTTCCTGACACATCTCCAGAAAATCACTACAGGGCTACCTCAATTGGATATTCAAGCACTGTACAATTTGGATGGATGAAGGAAATGGGAATGTTGATCTCTCACAGTGAAACTAGAATTTTGAGAGTAGGATGTGAAAACCCTTCAACACAAAAGAATAAGCCAAGTGTATGAGCTAGACCAAAATTTTGCTGTATCAAATATTTCTGGAAATTAGTAGATTGATCACTGACGGACTTAGATATTTTTATAGTATTATTATATAAAGCATTTTGTTGGAAAAGCATTTTTTGTCAGTCAGTCAGTCAGTTCACTCGCTCAGTTGTGTCCGACTCTTTGTGATCCCATGGACTGCAGCATGCCAGGCTTCCCTGTCCATCACCAACTCCTGGAATTTACTCAAACTCACGTCCACTGAGTCAGTGATGCAATCCAACCATCTCATCCTCTGTCGTTCCCTTCTCCTTCTGCCTTCAATCTTTCCCAGCAGCAGGATCTTTTCAAATGAGTCAGTTCCTTGCATCAGGTGGCCAAAGTATTGGAGTTTCAGCTTCAGCATCAGTCCTTCCAATGAGTAGTCAGGACTGATTTCCTTTAGGATGGACCGGTTGGATCTCCTTGCAGTCCAAGGGACTCTCGAGGATAGGATTTAATGCCAAGACTAAAATTGATACATGCTTTAGTCAAATATTTAATTCTCACTATATTTGTTACCTGAGTCATTCAATAAGATAATATAAGAACATCTTTGGTTCCATATACATGAGCCATGTTAGAATTTTGGAGCTTTAAGAACACTGCAAATATACAGCATCTGCCCAAACGTAATTACAGTGGTGTTTCACAAACACAGTGAGGAATTCTCTACAGCCTGTTTTCCAGGGTTAAAATTTAGATATATATTCTGAAACATTTCATATAAAATCTAAGCTTGGAGAGATTTTTGTGTATATGTATTAAATTTCTTTAAAATTACTACCTATAATTTTTGACTATAAAGCCCTAAAAGTTATTCTTTTTTTAACTATTCCAATTTATGGCAGGATGGGGAGAGGAAGAAATTTACATTGACATGAAATAGTATGACATATTGATAATCTTGCATTTAGTAAATTTTTCATCAATATTTGTTGATTTTTTTTACTCCTTATTAAAATATAATACAAACTTAGAAAACTTCGTCTAACAGCAAGTATAACCATTAGAAAGCCCTGAAATGCGAAACTGGATTTAAAAAATTTGTGTCTTAAAGTAACAGATTCGTTTATACAGTTTTTTAGGGATGATGAAGAACAATGTGTTGTAATTAGAGTATGCCTCCTGGCCTAAACAGTAGTCAGTCTTCTAGAACACAAACCACAGTGCTTTGCAGAGAAACACAATGAACAAGCAGGTACCTGATTCATACTTTGTAACTTAGGACTTTCTCATAAATCAATTATGAGGTTCATTTTTGTTTTTCAATAACCACTTATAACGATGATATTTTAGCTGATCGCCTGGTTCCAGACATGAGGGAGAACTTGGACTGGTTGCTGGCTCCTTCTCCTAAGCACAACCCTGGAATGATCCAGAAGTGTGTCTGTGTTGAGGGGAGGGAGGTTGTGGATCCCAGAATCCAAAATGAAAACTGTGAGGCATTCCTAGGGACAGAGAAAGTGGTTGGATGCCACTATCGAGGGCAGACAGGGTGGGGGTGAGTCCAGAGCCACCTGTCACAGAGAGACAAATGGCTGACCATAGCTTTCCAAAATGCTGGTAGATTTTTCAGTCTCACCAGTGTTTTGCTGGGAAGATCTTTTTTGGTCATGGCATCATGGCAGAATACAAAACAATAGGAACAGCACCAGCCAGAGGACTCAGGGTAACATCTGGATAGCACTCAAGCACAGCTGTCATCAGGACCAGATAATCATAGCCTTGGGAAGAGGCATTCCATTTCACTTCAGTCTTGTGGATCAATTGTTCAAAACCCAGGGGAAAGAGCAATTCCCAGGAGAGAGGTAGAGCGAGGTTGCTTGAGGGTCAGGGTCATTTGACTACCTGAGACACAAGAAACAGAGAGAAAGTTTAGGTTTTAACCCAGAGGTTATTATGTATAAACTCAGAGGTTTCCCCCGCCAAGTGCACATGTGTACACACACACTGACACATACATACCCGCACATATTAATGGATAGTGCATAGTAGGGGTCAGGTGGTGAGGGAAGTTACAGATAAGCAAGAAAGCCTGGCTAAAATGAACTATGTGGTAACGGATTAGAGTTGGAGATAAATAAGTGTAAACTCATGTTTACATTAATAGAGATACTGATATTTATAGATCTGTGAGTTAGCATCCATACATATATTTCCTGGCTCTATCATCTGAGAGGGTCTAGGAGAAATGACACTCCAATAGGAACAAGTATAGACTCCAGACATTGGTTTCTAGTTATCATTCTCTAATAAAAGGAACCAGGACACCTTGGAAGATGATTCATTCTAGGGCTGGGGCAGGGAATATGCAAAATAAGCCTGGAGCATCTTGTAGTAACAAAGAGTAAGAAGTGTTTTTAAAAAACACACAATCATTATGTCAAAGAGTCATAGGAGGCAGCTGAAAGAGCTCTGAAGGGTGAAAGCTGGAACAATTTGAAGAACAAAATCATGCATGAGTAAAAAACTATTTAAAATGGTGAATATTCCAATGAATTTTAATGTAACAGAGTGCATAAATGTCATTGATATAATTTCAGATTCCTCTATGCCACTTACCTTTAAGAAACTACTCCTTGTCAAGCTTTGGTATCAAATTAAAATATTCATCACTACCATAAAAAGCTAATGAAGTAGCCCTCCCTTCCAATCTCATTTCTTTGTGAGGCTAAATTATCTTCATATACTTCCACCAAACCATTTATTGCAACAGATTGTATGTAGAAGCAGTTATGAGAATACAACTAGTTTGTATGAAGTCAAACCTTAAAGGAATTTCCAAAAATATGAAACAATGCCACTGGTAGCACTAAATTTTCAGGCTTCAGCAATACGTGAACTGGGAACGTCCAGATGTTCAAGCTGGTTTTAGAAAAGGCAGAGGAACCAGAGATCAAATTCCCAACATCCGCTGGATCATGGAAACAGCAAGAGAATTCCAGAAAAACATCTCTTTCTGCTTTATTGACTATGCCAATGCCTTTGATTGTGTGGATCACAATAAACTGTGGGAAATTCTGAAAGAGATGAGAATATCAGACCACCTGACCTGCCTCTTGAGAAACCTATATGCAGGTCAGGAAACAACAGTTAGAACTGGACATGGAACAACAGACTGGTTCCAAATAGGAAAAGGAGTACGTCAAGGCTGTATATTGTCACCCTGCTTATTTAACTTCTATGCAGAGTACGTCATGAGAAACGCTGGACTGGAAGAAACACAAGCTGGAATCAAGATTGCCGGGAGAAATATCAATAACCTCAGATATGCAGATGACACCACCCTTATGGCAGAAAGTGAAGAGGAACTAAAAAGTCTCTTGATGAAAGTGAAAGAGGAGAGTGAAAAAGCTGGCTTAAAGCTCAACATTCAGAAAACTAAGATCATGGCATCTGGTCCCATCACTTCATGGCAAATAGATCGGAAACGGTGGAAACAGTGTCAGACTTTACTTTGGGGGCCTCCAAAATCACTGCAGATGGTGATTGCAGCCATGAAATTAAAAGACGCTTACTCCTTGGAAGGAAAGTTATGACCCACCTAGATAGCATATTCAAAAGCAGAGACATTACTTTGCCAACAAAGGTCCATCTCGTCAAGGCTATGGTTTTTCCTGCGGTCACGTATGGATGTGAGAGTTGGACTCTGAAGAAAGCTGAGTGCCGAAGAATTGATGCTTTTGAAGTGTGGTGTTGGAGAAGACTCTTGAGAGTCCCTTGGACTGCAAGGAGATCCAACCAGTCCATCCTAAAGGAGATCAGTCCTGGGTGTTCATTGGAAGGACTGATGCTAAAGCTGAAACTCCAATACTCCGGCCACCTCATGCGAAGAGTTGACTCATTGGAAAAGACTCTGATGCTGGGAGGGATTGGGGGCAGGAGGAGAAGGGGACGACAGAGGATGAGATGGCTGGATGGCATCACTGACTCGATGGACATGAGTTTGAGTGAACTCTGGGAGTTGGTGATGGACAGGGAGGCCTGGCGTGCTGCGATTCATGGGGTTGCAAAGTCGGACATGACTGAGCGACTAAACTGAACTGAATTTCTCTTGACCCCTGCATAGTGCTAGATTTGCTTTTGGTAGCACTGGGATATCACCTTATCCTTCTTTAATGTCTCTTACCACATTATTCCAGATGATAAAGTGAAGTGAAGTCACTCAGTCATGTCCGACTCTTTGTGACTCCATGGACTGTAGCCCACCAGGCTCCTCCACCCATGGAATTTTCTAGGCAAGAGCACTGGAGTGGGTTGCCATTTCCTCCTCCAGGGGATCTTCCCAACCCAGGGTTCAAACCCAGATCTCCTGCATTGTGGGTAGACGCTTTACCGTCTGAGCATACCTATCTCTAAATAATCCTCTTCTGCTTCATTCACTGCCATTCTCCTCATTTCCTTGCTCAATCCCTAGCCATTAGCTCTTCTCTCTGTATGCTTATTTCCTAAGACAGATTGCTACTCCCCATCTTCATCTATATTTTAGCACCTTTTTAACATCTTTTTGGTTTTAGGCACTCTTATCTCAAAGGTCTCACTTCATATCATATCAAATATATTAAAAAATACTCACATTCTACATTACATACCATGTATATATTATATGCATTGAGTAATGCTCACTTTGCTAAATTCATTCTCTGTATCAAGTGATATGATCATGTGGGTTAGTCTATCAATATGGTAAAATACATATGTGCTTGAAGGCGTGCTAAGTCACTTCAGTTGTGTCTGACTCTTTGTGACCCTATAGACTGTAGCCTGCCGGGCTCCTGTGTCCATGGGATTCTCCAGACCAGAATACTGGAGTGGGTTGCCATGCCCTCCTTCAGAGGTTTGATCCAGGGATCAAACCTTCATCTCTTATGTCTCCTGCATTAGCAGGCAGGCTCTTTACCACAAGTGCTACCTGGGAAGCCCAGAATACATATATTGATTTTCAAATACTGAACAAGCCTTGCATTCCCAAAATAGACTCCACTTAGTTGTGTTATATTATTTTATTATATATTGCTGTATTCAATTAGGTAATATTTTGTATTTTGCCCCTATATTTATGAGAGAGACTGGTCTATGGTTGTTTTTGTTTTTGTTTTTGTTTTTGTTTTTGCTTGTGTTCTCTTTTTCAGGATTTCGCTACAGAGGAATGTTGGCCTCATAAAATGAGTTGGGGAAGGTTTCCTCCTCTTCTATTTTCTGGAAAAGTTGTGTAGAATTAGTTTTATTTCTTCTTTAAACATTTGATAGAATCTGCCAGAGAAATTATCTGAGTCTGGAGATTCTTTTTTTGGAAAATTTTAACTGTGAACTAATTTTATTTAATAAGATTATCAAGTTATCTGTTTCTTTCTGAGTAGGTTTTGACATTTTGTAAACTTTAAAGAATTGATCCATTCAGTTCAGTTCTGTCACTCAGTCGTGTCCGACTCTACAACCCCATGAACCTCAGCAGCCAGATCTCCCTGTCCATCACCAACTCCCGGAGTCCACCCAAACCCATGTCCACTGAGTCAGTGATGCCATCCAACCATCTCATCCTCTGTCGTCCCCTTCTCCTCCTCCCTCAATCTTTCCCAGCACCAGGTCTTTTCCAATGAGTCAGCTCTTCGCATCAGGTGGCCAAAGTATTGGAGTTTCAGCTTCAACAGTCCTTCCAATGAACACCCAGGACTGATCTCCTTAGGATGGACTGCTTGGATCTCCTTGCAGTCCAAGGGACTCTCAAGAGTCTTCTCCAACACCACAGTTCAAAAGCATCAATTCTTCAGGGCTCAGCTTTCTTTATAGTCCAACTCTCACATCCATACATAACGACTGGAAAAATCATAGTCTTGACTAGACACATTTGTCGACAAAGTAATGTCTCTGCTTTTGAATATGCTGTCTAGGTGGGTCATAACTTTCCTTCCAAGGAGTAAGCATCTACATCTAAATAATTAAATTTATGTGCACAGTCATTTGTAGTATTTCCTTATTATCCAGTTAACACTGGTGATGTTTGTTGTGATATTTTCTCTTTTATGCATAGTATTTGTCTTATTCTTTTTCTTTGTCAGTCTAGTTAGAGATTTGCCATTTTTATTCATCTTTTTGTTAAAAGCATAGTTTTGGTTTTACTGTGTTTCTCTGTTGCTTTTCTGTTTTCAGTTTCAATGATTTCTGCTATTATTCCCTTCCTTCTACTTTGGCTTTATTTTGTTATTCCTTTTTCCAGTCTTATAAATTCAAGGTTTAGATTATTGATTTGAGAACTTTTTTCTAAAATAATCACTTAAAGCTGTATTTTTTCCTCTTACCATAGTTTTAGGAACACACCACAAATTTTGATACGCTGTATTTTTATTTTCATTTAATCCAAATTATGTTCCATTTCCCCTAGGGCTTCCTCTTTATCACATGGATTATTAAGAAACATATAGAACTTCCCTGGTGGTCCAGTGGTTAAGAATCTGCCTGCCAATGCAAGAGACACGGGTTCGATCTCTGGGTCAGGAAGTCCCCTGGAGAAGGAAATGGCACACCACTCTAGTATTCTTGCCTGGGAAATCCCATAGACAGAGTAGCCTGCCAGGCTATAGACCATGGGTTTGCAAGAGTTGGACATGACTTAGCGACTAAACCACCACCAGCATTTGAAATTGATATAGCTGTAAATGTACATTGCAAACTCTAGGGCAACAACTTTAAAAACTTCTTTCAAAGAAGTATAATTGATATGTCAAGAGAGAAGAAAAAATGGAATCACATTAAATGCTTAATTAAAACCAGAGAAGGCAGAAAAAGAGAGGAAGACAAAGAGTATTTGCCCTTATTTATTGAACCATGGTTATAATAGATGCTTCAAAGTATTGTCATAATTCCAACATCTGTGTCATTTTACAGTTGGAATCTGATGATCATTTTGTTTTTTCTCTCGCACGTTGAGGTTCCCAATTTTTCATATGCTGAGTAATTTTGGATTGCATCTTGCACTTTTTGAAAATGAGACTCTGGGTCTTGTATGATTTCTAAGGAAAAGATTGTGGGTTTGTGTTTGTTTCTGTATTGTTTTGGTTTTGCTTTAGAAGTTAATAGGCCTGGTTAGGTTTGGGGTACAAGTTTCAAACCAACTTCTCTGGGCTGTGGTTCCAGGGTCAGTTTAGCTTTCGGAGCATTTGCAGTGTTATTTGGATCTGTCTTGCGTATACACCACTCAATGGCCACCCTGAGACTAGGCAATGGTCTAATGGTCTTTGGCATATGACTCAGAGGTGTGCCCAGGCATCTCTCCACTTTAAGGAGGATCTCTCTCCCTGACAAGTGTCTACCTCTCTGGGTCCCTTCCTCACAGTCCTCTGGCCAGAAAGCTGGGGAGCTCTGATCCAACCCTTCCAATTGTGTGCATATGGTAGGTAGGGGAAGAAATATCTTTTCCCTCTACCCTCCTAAGGAATAGCCTGGGGCCCCTGAAACAAGAAATAAATTTACAAGCAGAAACTATACAAATTTAATACAGGTTTTACATGACATGGGAGCCTTCAAAAGTAAATGAAGACCTGAAAAAGAAGTTAAACCTGAGTGTTTTCATGCTATTCTTGAAGAGTGGAAAGTCCTGGAAAAATGTGAAAGGACAAAATAAGGGTAAGAGCCAAGTGTGGTTAACTGGGACAAACAGCAAGGTCTGTTCATTTTAAATGCCTTTGAGCATCTCTCTGTCTTGGGAGGTAAAGATGCTCTCCTGCTCCAGGTATAGGGAGGTAACCTGTCACTTGAGGCTTTAATGACCTGCTTGAGGGTAAGATCAGAAGACCCTTCCTGCACCCGCCACTTCTCAAATTCCTTCAGCTTTAAATATTCAAATGCTGAGTTGCCTTGTTTTGGGGTAACACATCTGAACTCTTCAGGGGCCAAGAGGTAGGATAGCAGAGAGAGAAATAATATTTATTTACTCCACACTCTTGGGACCATAGTCCTTCCACATTGCTGGTGCAGGGTTGAATCCGGGTAGTTTTCAAAACAGGCGAAGATGTCTTTGGCATTCTCCTACCATTTTACTAACACCTATCTCTCTGGTTTGAGTTATTTTAGATGACATCTAAAGTCCCTTCCCACAGAGAGGCTCATTTTTAAGTAATTCAAAGTTGTTAATAGCACAGTACCTGGGGTTCAGAATAACTTTGCTTGAAAGTGTTAGTCACTCAGTCATATCTGACTCTTTGAGACTCCATGGACCGCAGCCCGACAGGCTCCTCTGTCATGGGATTTCTCAGGCAAAAATACTGGAGTGGGTAGCCATTCCCTTCTCCAGGGGATCTTCCTGACTCAGGGATCGAACCCATGTCTTCTGCATTGCAAGCAGATTCTTTACTGTCTGAGCCATGAGGGAAGTCCACACCCCATTTTTATTTAAATCCTGTTTACTAACTGGGTTTGACCTTAGCAGAATTGCTTAAATTACCAGTACCTTGCTTTCCTCTTAACAGTGCTTACCTCCTGGTTTTGCTGTGCATTTTAAATGAGGTATTGCATATAAAGTACCTAGCACAGTGCCTGACAGAGAGAAATAGCAAATGCTTAATAAATGGAAGCTGTTAGGTTTTTTCTTTTTACTTTTTGTATTGAAGGATAATTGCTTTACAGAATTTTGCTGTTTTCTGTCAAACCTCAACATGAATCAGCCATAGGTACACATATACCCCCTCCCTTTTGAAGCTCCTTCCCATCTCCTTCCCCAACCCACCCCTCTAGGTTGATACAGAGCCCCTGTTTGAGCTTCCTGAGCCATACAGCAAATTCCCATTGGCTATCTATTTTACACATGGTAATGTAAGTTTCCATGTTACTCTCTCCATATATCTCACCCTCTCCTCCCCTCTCTCCATGTCCATAAGTCCATTCTCTATGGCTGTTTCTCCACTGCTGCTCTGTAAATAAGTTCTTCAGTACCATTCTTCTAGATTCCATATATTTGTTAGAATACGATATTTATCTTTCTCTTTCTGACTCACTTCACTCTGTATAATAGGTTCTAGGTTCATCCACCTCATCAGAACTGACTCAAATGCATTCCTTTTTATGGCTGAGTAATATTGCATTATGTATATGTACCACAGCTTCTTTATCCATTCATCTGTGGATGGACATCTAGGTTGCTTCCATGTTCTAGCTACTGTAAAGAGTGCTACAATGAACAATGGAATACATGTGTCTCTTTCAATTTCGGTTTCCCCAGGGTATATGCCTAGGAGTCAGATTGCTGGGTCATAAGGTGGTTTTATTCTTAGTTTTTTAAGGAATCTCCATACCGTCTTCCACAGTGGCTCTATCAATTTACCTTCCTACCAACAGTGCAAGAGGGTTCTCTTTTCTCCACACCCTCTCCAGCATTTATTGTTTATAGACTTTTGGATGATGGCCATTCTGACCAATGTGAGGTGATATCTCATTGTAGTTTTGATTTGCATTTCTCTAATAATGAGTGATGCTGACCATCTTTTCATGTGTTTGTTAGCCATCTTTATGCCTTCTTTGGAGAAATGTCTGTTTAGGTCTTTTTTACACTTTTTGATTGGGTTGTTTTTCTGGCATTGAGTTGTATGACCTGCTTGTATATTTTGGAAATTAATCCTTTGTCAGTTGTTTCATTTACTATTATTTTCTCCCATTCTGAGGGTTGTCTTTTCACCTTGCTTATAGTTTCCTTTGCTGTGCAAAAGCTTTTAAATTTAATCAGTTCCCACTTGTTTACTTTTGTTTTTATTTCCGTTACTCTAGGAGGCGGCTCATAGAGGATCGTGCTGTGATTTATGTCATCGAGTGTTCTGCCTATGTTTTCCTCTAAGAGTTTTATAATTTCTGGTCTTACATTTAGGTCTTTAATCCATTTTGAGTTTATCTTTGTGTATGGCGTTAGGAAGTCTTCTAATTTCGTTCTTTTACATGTAGCTATCCAGTTTTCCCAGCACCATTTATTGAAGAGTCTTTGCCCCATTGTATATTCTTGCCTCCTCTGTCAAAACTAAGGTACCAATAGGTGCATGGGCTTTCTATCTTGTTCCATTGGTCTATATTTCTGTTTTTGTGCCAGTACCATACTGCCTTGATGACTGTGGTATAATCTGAAGTCAGGAAGGTTGATTCCTCCAGCTCCATTCTTCTTTCTCAAGACTGCTTTGGCTCTTCGGGGTCTTTCGTGTTTCCATATGAATTGTGAAATTTTTTGTTCTAGTTCTGTGAAAAATGTCATGGGTAATTTGATAAGGATCACATTGAATCTGTAGATTGTGTTTGATAGTATAGGCATTTTCATAATATTGATTCTTCCTACCCAGGAACATGGAATATCTCTCCATCTGTTCATGTCATCTTTGATTTCTTTCATTAGTGTCTTATAATTTTCTGTGTACAGTTCTTTTGTCTCCTTAGGTAAGCTTGTTCCTAGATATTTAATTCTTTAATAAATGAAAGCTGTTAGTTTTTTAACTAAAGGAGAAACTTTTCTGTTCTGGGACAAATTTCAAATTTGTTTTATTATTATTTTTGTGTTTTTATCAAGCAAGAATATTATAGTATGTATAAAGTGCTTCTGAATTTTAGCACATAAGTTCCAATATGGCTTTAAACAGCCACATAATACTTATATACACCAGCGAGCGCACATACATATCCTATTGAATGTACGAATTTGAATTGTGTCAGATCAAAGGTATAGAGTCTGATTAGAGTAGGATTCTATTTTATTTGCATTCACTACTTTTCAAAGTATCAATTTTGGTGATAAACATTTATTTTTTTTTATATTGGACATGTTTACTGGCATAATTATGCTAAACCTATTTAATTCTTATTTAGGATTTATTCATGTGTATGTTTATTTTTTAAGACAATAATTTTTTTAGCAAGGCACAAAGTCCAAAGTGATTTAAAGAAGAAATATAGGCAATATGATGTTGATCTTCATGCTTCCAGAACACAACTGAGTAATAGTAATAATAACAACTTGTATTTTAATATTGCTTTTATAATTTCCAAAGCATTTTCACATAGCCCTTTTTGAAATTTAGTTTAACTGCATGTTTCAGTCCCAATAGTGAAAAATCTGATTCCACTTTAAAAATGAACTGAAAAAGTAAATCTTTCATTTTAACACAATAGTATTTTTATTTTTAACTAAAAAGGCTACACTTGTGTCATGGACAGAAAACTACCCACAGTCTCAGTGGTATGACTCCTTTTTTCTCCATAATATTACGTGGAGGACAGAAAATCATTTTCACAGTAGGCATCACACAAATTAATGTAAGAGAGAAGAAACAAACAGCTTATTTAAACTTTGAAGGTAATTTAAATACATTTAATACTTTTACATTGGTAGATGCATTCAACAAACAATTGTTAAATGAATGACAGGTGGAACTTTCTCATCAAATTAAAAGATTACTTGCAAGATGAAGAAAGTATGAAATTTAATTTTTGCCAAACATTTATGAATATGTTTCTTTTTCTGGCTCAATACAACAGCCTGATGCTCAGCTTTTGCTGGCCAGCTCTTGCCTATCAAATAGGGTACACTTGCTTGCCATTTCACATTCTCCATTCTCAGACCCAGTCTGATCTCCTACCACTCCCCTGCTCAAATCCTGGACACCAGCCCACCTTGACTGTTTATTTTTCCATGGACACAGTCAGGGCTTGCCAGGTGGCTCTGTGGTCAAGAATCTGCCTGCAATGCGGGAGATGCAGGAGAAGAAGGTTTGATCCCTGGGTTGGGAAGATCCCCTGGAGAAGGAAATGGCAACCCACTCCAGTATTCTTGCCTGGGAAATCCCACGAACGGAGGAGACTGACGGGATTCAGTCCACGGGGTCGCCAAGAGTCGGACATGACTGAGCATGCACATGTGACGTGGACAGTCACACTCCCCCAGCTCAGGGCCTCCGTTCACGCATTTTCCTTTGCTAGGATATCTCCAGCATACTTGTGGAATCCTACCCAATTTGTGTGTATGTGTGAAACAACCATTTATTCATGTTCGTGAATTCTGTGAGTCAGAAATGCAGACAGGCACAGCAGACATGACTTATTTCGACTCCACCATGACAAGACCTCTGTTGGGAAGACTTGAATGGCTGGGGTGATTGAGTGACTCAGTGAAAGAAATGTCCAGGGATGTCTTCACTCACTGGAAATTGCCCCACTGAAAATTTCACTCACATCTGATGCCTGGGCTAGGTTGATTGAAAAATGCCACTCAACTTGGCTGTCAACAGAAGCACCTAAACAAGTATGCCCCATTTGACCTTGGCTTCCCACAGCATGGTACCCTTGAGGCTCCAAAAGTGAGTATCTCAGTGAAAAAAAAAACCCTTACCCATTCTTGAACCACCCCACTCAAATGCCATTTCCTCCATATGAAACCTCTCCTTATTTTTCCCTTAACCAGATGTGTTTACTCTCTTTCGAATTTTCACTGTAGTTTCTTTGTGCTTTTCCTTAAGTACTTTTCTTATTCTGCCTTGGTTTTACAGCCATCTTAATGTTTATTTTTATAGTCATCCTATGTTCCTTTGTGTTTCCTATGAACACTTTGAGGGCAAGAACTAGGTTTTATTCATCTATGTATTCTCTAAAGCAACTAATAAGGTACCTTTCTAGCATATTGTACATGCTGAGCAAATATCTACTGAATCAAAAAGGAAAGAAAAGCTAATTTCCTAATCCTCCATTAAGTATTCAATTTCTTCAATATCCACTTAAAAAAAAACTCACACTTTTACTTGACATATATATGTGTTTGAGAGTATCATGAATTATGTCAAGCCATAATAATCAAACAAACAGAAATACCATTTGGCAGTTGGCAAAAAGGAATCGGGTAACCATTGTGAAGTGGTTATTTCCAATCAACCATGCATCCATGGATGGTTTGTGAACCATGGTTAATTTAATATCCACACATGCTTATTAGAAGTATTCAGCCTCTTGCTATAATCAACTTGTTTATATATTTACAAGTAATGACTTTCTGGTTATTTTAATTAAGAAACCCTTCATTCATTAGAATTCTGTTGACTAATATAATCCCTTCCAATGGGGGAAACTAGTATTTATAGCAGTTGTAGGAAGAGCAGGTTGACAAATTGCCACAGACATCCACGATGAGGTCTTGATTAACCTGTTAATGGATGAATTAAAATCAGATAAACATTCTGGAGAGCAATTTTGCAATATATACCAACTGATATCAAATTGTGCATATCCTATGACCCAGTGATTTCTCTTCTAGGAATCTATCCTTGACACTCGCACAAAGATAGGAACATGATAGTAATTGAAGCATTGGCCATAAGAACATATATTCGGAAACAACATAAATGTGTATCAATGGAGCATTGGTAAAATAAATGATGGTACAGATATGAAGTGGATTGTTACATAGCTGTTAAAAAGACTGAGGAAAATCTATATGCAATAACACTGAAAGATATTCATATTTTATTGGTAATCAAAGGAATTTGCAGGACAATATGTATATTATGGTACCATTTCTGTTGAAAAAAATAAAAACATATGCTTATAAATTACAGAAATTTAACCAGGACCAGATTTGTGGTGTTAAGGTGGGGAGGGGGAGAAAAAACAGAGGTAGAAGAGAAGGCTGAGTTATACTTAGCAGTTCTGAGAATCAAAAACATGTGTCATCAATCTTACTCGAAAATATAAGTCAAGGAGCTCCGCCCTTTTTCTGTCAGCCTGTCTCCAAGGTGGTGAGCCACAAATCTCCATTCTCTCTGAGTTACCTGTTGTTTTGGCTGCACTACATGGCTTGTGGGATCTTAGTTCCCTGACCTTAGTTCCCTGGCTTGAACCGAGGCTCGGGCAGTGAGAGTGCCAAGTCCTAACCACTGGACCACCTGGAAAGTCCCTAACTAACCTCTTTCTTGGCAATCAGTCCAGAGCCAGTTTTCAGGCTACTGATGCTAACTAATCATGTCAACTCTGTCTCGCCAACTTTGTCAATTTTCTCTTCCTCTCTTTTCCTTTCTACTTTCTCTACCTGGTAGCCCAAGCCTTTATCACCTCACCCCTCAATTATGGCAGTTTCTCTCAGCCTGTAGTTTCTCTTCCCAGCCCACAAACCTTCCCTCTATCCTATACAGAGCTTTCCTAATCCCCTGCAGGGTGCCAGCCCAGTCTTCAGCACTTTCCACTGTAACATGTCCCAATTCCAGAGGACGACTGGGCAGTCGGTGCCCTCCCACAGCCTGGCCCAGACTACAGTGCCTGGTGTAATTTCCAGGATGCCAAAAGATGATGGGCTGAGCTTCCGTGATCACGAGGACCTCTATTTGGAAGGTCCTGCCTGCCCCTCCCAGCTCTGCATCCTATGGGTTCTTTAGCACCCACCAGCACTATTGTGAGAACACACTTATTTTATTTTTCAGTAAGTCCCTAAGCTATGTGGAAGCTCCCTAAGAGTGGAAACGATTGTCTCTTACGCTGATTAATAATGTAACCTGAATCTTCTTAGGTTTTGCCAGCCCATGGGTACCCTGCTGCTGCTGCTGCTGCTGCTGCTGCTGCTAAGTCACTTCAGTCGTGTCCAACTCTGTGCGACCCCATAGACAGCAGCCCAGCAGGCTTCCCCGTCCCTGGGATTCTCCAGGCAAGAACACTGGCGTGGGTTGCCATTTCCTTCTCCAATGCATGAAAGTGAAAAGTGAAAGGGAAGTTGCTCAGTCATGTCCAACTCTTCACTACCCCATGGACTGCAGCCCACCAGGCTCCTCCGCCCATGGGATTTTTCAGGCAAGAGTACTGGAGTGGGGTGCCATTGCCTTATCCAGTGGGTATACTAGGGTTCCAAAAAAAATCTATACTTCCCTGACTTTTGTTCCTATCTGCTCATGTGGGCCCCTGGCCTCCTGCGAAGTGCCCTTCAGGTGTCCCTGGGAGTCTCTGGACAGCATCTCACCTCATGACCAAGCCCCGGTCAGCTGTCCAGGTCTGCTTCCAGGTGACACACACCATTCCTTTCTCCATTGCCTACTCTCGACCCCTGCGGGCACCAAGGTGCCCCACTGGGCACCACTGCTGCTTCCACTGGATACCACTGTGTCCACTAGGCACCAACCCCCTGCAGACACTCCTACCATTATACATTTCTTGCAATTGCCACACTGTTGTGCACCTAACAATCTCTCACGTACATTAGCTGTGGAATGCTATTCACTAGGACGTGCTTGGATTTGCTTTCCCAGTGGTGGAGACAGGGTGCACTGATTTATCTTCACGTTCTTTCTCCCCAGTTATCATCGGGACCAGCCTGTAGGCATGTGTGAGGTGGCTTTACAGGGCTCAGGATACACCATTATGAGTTGTTGAGCAAAGTAACCCTACCTTCCAAGGTTGCCAGCCCAAATTAATGGGTCCTGTTCTGATGTGTTTTGATCCTTATATGGAAACTTCCTACCTCTGGGTCTTCAAAGTTCAAATCCAAGTAGGAGTTGCTCTCAAGTTTCAAGAAAGGTCAGCTCGCACCTCAGACAGAGTTTCTTTGTGCCCATCTGCTAAGCCAAAAAGAGAGTTCCCTATTGCAGTTCTCACAAGGGGAGAATTGGGGAAGTAAAACAATCAAAGAAATGCTTTCTCCACAAAGAGTGGCACAGGGCAGTGCTGCTAGGAATGAATGGACAAATGCATTGCATGCAAGTGTGGTAAAAGGATGGTCAGTTTATGAGTGTTTGTTTCTTAGTGCTTCACAGTCTTACCATGCAAATGGTTGTCAGAGGCTTTGAAGTTAAAGCTCCTGGGAAAGAGAAGTGTTCACACTTAGGGTTTCAATGCACTAGAGCCAAGGTCAAGTAAACCTAGTGGTGTGAAAGGCCACAGAGAGGCTCCAATGGTAGGAAATACTCTATCCTTATAGGAGGCAAAAGGTGACTGCGTATTCTTCAACAGTAAAAGACACACTTTCAAATCATATAAATCAGGTTAACTTCCTGTGACAGCATGTCAAGAATAAAAGAGACGATGGTCTGAAATATGTGGCATGCTAGTGGCAGATATAACATTAGAAGTTTTCAAACATTTTTAAATAGGCGTCAGATTTTCTCAAACGATTTTCATAGAATTATTTTTGGAATCTCTAGGACACACTATGTCACATGGGTCTTGCTCAAGGGAAATACCATAAATAATTCTATACCTTTACAAAGGAGAAACAGAGAGTGATTATTTTCCTAATCAAAGGATCCTCATCCCCTTTAGAGTAATATGAGATTTGAGTTACGCAAATGTATTTTCTCATAACTTTGCTTTTTGCTGCTTTTATTGTTATTTTTTAAAACCCACTTTTATGGATCCTTTTTGGATTAAAAAGTAATGCTCATCATTTAAGAGCACTTGAGATTTGCATGACAGTTTGTGCTGGTGAAGACTTTCCCCTCTCCCATCCCTGCTTCATTTGGTTCTGGCAGCCCTGTGAGGGAGGTGGTCAGAGCAGGATTTCCCACCTCTATTTTTTTGTTTCATCTTTACTATGTTTACTGGGCTTCCCTGGTGGTTTAGCTGCTAAAGAATCTGCCTGTAATGCAGGAGACCTGGGTTCGATCCCTGGGTTGGGAAGATCCCCTGCAGGAGGAAATGGCTACCCACTCCAGTATTCTGGCCTGGAGAATTCCATGGCCTATAGTCCATGGGGTCGCAAAGAGTCGGACATGACTGAGCGACTTTCAGTTGAACACTTTACTGTGTTAGGGGGTTTACTACACTGTGAACCTGTTCTTGCTGTAAAATGTCAAACTGATTCCAAATCCAACATATAAAACTCTGCTATCTTGTACATGACACTCACAAGTTCTCTCCATTGAGTTAAATGTATTCTAACACTTCATAGAAAAACCCACCAAGGAAGGGCAGTATATCCTATTTTCATTCTAGAGAAGTGAATCCCAAACCTCACTGGGCATCACAATCATCTGAATTTGCTAAAAATATGGATTCCAGAACCCCACCCCAAACCTACTGAATCAGGATGTCTGACACTGAGAAACTTTGGGAGAGCCCATTTCAGATGGCAACCCAACTCCTGCCTCAAGGAGAGTGCTCTGCTGTCTCCAGTTCCTTCAGTTCAGGCTGTAATTTTAAAAAAAAATTATTGGAGTATAATTGATTTAAGATGTTGTGTTACTTCAGGTGTACAATAAACTAAATCAGTTATATTTACAGCCTTCCCAGGTGGCTCTGTGCTAAAGAAACCACCTGCCAATGCAGGAGACATTAGAGACCTGGGTTCGATCCCTGGGTGGGGAAGATCCCCTGGAGGAGGGCATGGCAACCCACTCCAGTATTCTTGCCTGGAGAATCCCATGGACAGAGGAGCCTGGTGGGTACCATGGGGTAGCAGAAGTGTCAGACATGACTGAGTGACTGACCATAACACATATATTCATTCTTTTTTAGATTTTTTTCCTATATAGGTCATTACACAGTATTGAGTAGAGTTCCTTATGCTATACCATAGGTCCTTATTATTTATCTATTTTATATATGGTAGTGTGTATATGTCAAGCCCAGTCTCCCGATTTATCTCTCCTCCTCCCTTTCCCCCACCCCGATAACCATAAGTTTGTTTTCTACAGCTGTGATTCTATTTCTGTTTTGTGAAGTAAGTCAAAAAGACAAACATCATATAACATCGCTTATATGTGAAGTCTAAAAAAGAGGCACAAATGAACTTATTTAGAGGCTGTAATTTTTAACAGAACTTGACTGAATGCTTGAAGGGTGACATAGAAATGACTGAGGTAGTTGCTTCAAGCTAGTAGTTTATAACTTACAATCCACATCCAATTTCTAGCCACTTACTGGCAGTATCTTCATAGCAGGTGCCAGCTCAAAATCCACACCAACAGGAATCTTTAGGAATTCCCATGCCTAAGATTTCAGATCCAGCTCCCCTTGTTGTCATTGTTGCTGTTGTTCAGTCGCTAAGTTGTGTCCGACGCCATGAATTCCAGCACACCCAGGCTTCCCTGTCTGTCCTTCATTATCTCCCGGAGTTTGCTCAAATTCATGTCCATTGAGTCGGTGATGCCATCCAACCATCTCATCCTGTGTCACCCTCTTCTCCTCCTGCCTTCAGTCTTTCCCAGCATCAGGGTCTTTTCCAGTAAGTCAGCTCTTTGCATCAGGTGGCCAAAATATTGGAACTTCAGCTTCAGCATCAGTCCTTCCAATGAATATTTAGGGTTGATTTCCTTTAGGATTGACTGGTTTGATCTCCTTGCAATCCAAGGGATTCTCAAGAGTCTTCAACACCACAGTTGAAAAGCGTCAATTCTTCGGTGTTCAGCCTTCTATATGGTCCAGCTCTCATATGCTCCAGCCAAAGAAGCAACTCCTCCTTTTCTGCCATCTAAGACCATTGGCCCACTTTCCCACCCCGGAGTGGTTGATGCTGAGATTCTCCATTTCTCCTGGGGAAATCCTAGTTCATGGTATCTCCAGATACCATAACCCAGATAGATGATAAGGAGACCACCGTCCATTTCCCATAGGCTGGCACAGACATGTCTCTAGTGAGACCAAGCGAGGCCACCTTTCACCTAGTCTAGCTAGCACTAAGCCAGCCCCAGGCTCAGCTCGTCACAGCCTCTCCTCCAATTTAAGGCTAAAGAAAAATCAAACCTGCACACCTCCTTTGCTTCAAACTAATCTCAATTCCAAGTCTATTGTGAGAAAAATCTCAGGGCAAAAAAAACCACACCTATCTGCAGGGGGGCAGGGAATCCAAGCTTAATCCAGCTTTAGAAAAAGGGAAATTGTCTAACTCTATTGGAGAGTAGTTTGTTTAAACCCAATTTACATCACCAAACAGATTGATTAGCATCACACTCTGAAGTTTCCTCCTAAACAAAGACTGAAGGCTTTTATGACAAAAGGAGCTCACTAAGGCTGAGTTCTCTCAAACAAAGCCAGAACCTGCTACCTTTGGAGTGCATCTTCTCCTCCAATCTATATCTTATCAGCTCAAATCCCTCTTCTTCCAGGAAGCCCTCCCAGACCATTCTGGGCCACCTTGTGTCTCCTTCTAATAAATCCCAACAGTTACTATCAATCTTATTCACCTGGCAATTGGTTATACACGGCATGGTCTCTAGACCATTCTTGGGGCTTCCCTGGTGGCTCAGAGGGTAAAGCATCTGCCTGCAATGTGGGAGACCTGGGTTCTCTATACAAGACTATTATAATTTTGCCTTGAACTTTTGAATTCTTTTATAATTTGAAGTGAAGTGAAGTGAAGTGAAAGTCGCTTCAATCAGTTCAGTCACTGAGTCGTGTCGAACTCTTTGCCACCCCATGGACTGCAGCACACTGTGCTTCCCTGTCTGTCCTTCACCATCTCCCAGAGCTTGCTCAAACTCATGTCCATTGAATCAGTGATGCCATCCAACCATCTGGTCCTCTGTCGTCCTCTTCTCCTCTTGCCCTCAATCTTTTCCAGCATCAAGGTCTTTTCCAATGAGTCACCTCTTCACATCAGGTGGCCAAAGTATTGGAGCTTCAGCATCAGTCCTTCCAATAATTATTCAGGGTAGATTTCCTTTAGGATTGACTGGTTTGATTTCTTTGCTGTCCAAGGGACTCTCAAGAGTCTTCTCCAGCACCACAGTTCAATAGCGTAAATTCTTTTGTGCTCAGCCTTCTTTATGGTCCAATTCTCACATGCATACATGACTACTGGAAAAACCATAGCTTTGACTAGAGGGACCTTTGTCAGTGGTCATAGCTTTTCTTCCAAGGAGCAAGTGTCTTTTAATTTCATGGCTGCACTCACCATCTGCAGTGATTTTGGAGCACAAGAAAATAAAGTCAGCCACTGTTTCCACTGTTTCCCCATCTATTTCCCATGAAGTGATGGGACCAGATGCCATGACCTTCGTTTCTTGAATGTTGAATTTTAAGCCAGCTTTTTCACTCTCCTCTTTCACCTTCTCCAAGAGGCTCTTTATTTCCTCTTCACTTTCTGCCATAAGGGTGGTGTCATCTGCATATCTGAGGTTATTGATATTTCTCCCAGCAATCTTGATTCCAGCTTGTACTTTATCCAGTCCAACATTTCTCATGATGTACTCTTGGCTTCCCAGGTGGTGCTAGTGGTAAAGAACGCGCCTGCCAACGCAGGAGACAAAAGAGACTCGGGTTCAATCCCTGAATTGGGAAGATTTCATGGGGAAGAAAATAGCAACCCACTCCAGTATTCCTGCCTGGAGAATCCCATGGATAAAGGAGCCTGGCAGGGTGCAGTCCAAGGGGTTGCAAAGAGGTGGACACAGCTGAAGTGACTTAGCACTTAGCACACACACTCTGCATATAAGTTAAATAATTAGGGTGACAATATACAGCCTTGATGTACTACTTTCCCAATTTGGAACCAGTCAGTTTTTCATGTCCGGTTCTAACTGTTGCTTCCTGACCTGCATACAGGTTTCTCAGGAGGCAGGTCAGGTGGTCTGGTATTCCCATGTCTTTAAGAATTTTCCACAGTTTGTTGTGATCCACACAGTCAAAGGCTTTGGCATGGTCAATGAAGCGGAAGTAGATGTTTTTCTGGAATTCTCTTGCTTTTTTGATGATCCAACTGATGTTGGCAATTTGATCTCTGGTTCCTCTGCCCTTTCTAAATTCATTGCACATTTGGAAGTTCTTGGTTCACGTACTGTTGAAGCCTAGCTTGGAGAATTTTGCACATGACCTTGCTAGCATGGGAAAGTGAAGTCGCTCAGTGAAGTCACTCAGTGAAGTCGTGTCCGACTCTTTGCGACCCCGTGGACTGTATCCTATCAGGCTCCTCCATCCATGGGATTTTCCAGGCAGGAGTGCTGGAGTGGATTGCCATTTCCTTCTCCAGGGGATCTTCCCGACCCAGGAATCGAACCCAGGTCTCCTGCATTGCAGGCAGACGCTTTACCGTCTGAGCCAGAACTGAGTGCAATTGTGCGGAAGTTTGAGTGTTCTTTGGCATTTCCCTTCAATGGGATTGGAATGAAAACTGACCTTTTCCAGTCCTATGGCCACTGCTGAGTTTTCCAGATTTGCTGACATATTGAGTGCAGCACTTTCACAGCACCATCTTTTAGCATCCAGCTCAGCTGGAATTCCATCACCTCCACTGGCTTTGTTCATTGTGATGCTTCCTATGGCCCACTTGACTTTGGGCTCCAGGATGTCTGGCTCTAGGTGAGTGATCATACCATCGTGCTTATCTGGGTCATTAAGATCTTTTTTGTATAGTTCTTCTGTGTATTCTTGCTACCTCTTCTTAATATCTTCTGCTTCTATTAGTTGAGAGTTGAGTGGTGTGGACAGCAATAATCTAAAATACCTTGTTGCTCTCTAAAATGCCTTAAGTTTATATCATTTGTTTGGTCCTCACAACAACCCTATACGGCAGGTGTTTTTATTATCCCCATCAACAAGGACACTGGATTTCAGAAAGGTAAGCAGATGCACTGAAGTCACAGCTGGCTCACACAGAAGCAATTCTGATCTGACTCCCGCAAAATATCTCTTATCTATTATCTTAAACTATTTCCTCAGGAGTCTATTTTGACTGACCATTGGATCTGTGGAAAGGTGTACTGCAAAATAAGATCGGACCTAAGGAGAAAGGCCTGATGTATCAAGCTACAAAATTTGTACTTAATTTGCCAAGCAATGGGGTGCCATTTGAAGGCTCTGGAGGCACAGAAACGACAGGATCAGTGTTAGGCGCTAGAAGATTAATCTGACAGTAGGGTGTAAACACAAGAGTGGTGAGAGCCTGAAGGGGGTAGGGGAGTGGAGGAAGATTGTTAGTCAGGAAAGACAACAGTCCAGGTGAAACCTGTCCTTAGAACTTGAAGGGAAGAGGCAGATTTTGCAAGAAAGAAGAGGGTACTAGTCATGAAAAAATTGAGAAGGAATGTCAACACAACCCTCACTCAGTCAGTTTCTGGAGGGAAAGAAGTGAAGAAAAGGCTAATCTCTCAATATGATACAAAATGAACATAGTTTTAATTGGCACCCTCTCTTCTTGTTTCTTCAAATTCTTATTGCCTTTCTCCCCTTGTGACTGAGCTACAGTCAGCTTACAAGGGGCTCTTGGCCTTAGGTGTTTCAGTTTTTCCTAAGGAAACACAAACATTTAAAAGTGGAGAACTGTGGATTATCGCAACTTGGAGCAGAGCCAAGCAGAATTATATCTTCAGGGCTGAAATACAGTAAAACACGCCCAGTGCCTGGTTCAGACACTTCCGTTTGCATAATACCTGCGACAAAAAATATTGAAAATTAAAGGTGATATCGTGTGAATCAGAAACTCTTTTAAAGAAAAGTATGTTCCAGAAAATAAAGAGATATTTTAATCAAGTCAGGAATTTGGACCTAACCTAATAAGTTTAAACAAAAAGAAAAGAAAAGAATGGCATATGTTTCTATTTCCTAATGAGGATCTAATCACTAATTTGAAAGATAGCTAAATCCGCCAAATTAAATTTTTTTTTGGAAACCAGATGCAAACAGGAGCGTTTTCTCTCCTAGCTCACTCTCTGCTCTTTCCTATCAGCCCTCCTGCAACTTTGGATTTTTTTCTCGTTCTCCCATTTGATTGTTTTTATTCTATTTCTCTAGAGAAGTGCAGATGGTTAGTTATGCTACTCAAACAAATGTTAATCCCTCTGACCCCACGTGAGAAAGCCCACTGAGTACTATGTTTTTAGCACATCAAATACATTTCAAATAGCTTCAAATACTTGGAATTACCTAATGTTCCGCTAATAAATGCGTTAGGGACATTGTGGTGGTATCGAAACCACTAAGAAAGGAAATATTATTTGAATTAAGAGACAGGATTAGAGATCGTGGCTCTTTCACTGAGGACGAAGAGAAACAATCAAACAGGAGCACGAAAGAATACCAAGGTAAAAGCACATATGCTCTGCCTTGCTCTCTGATACCTCAAAGGAACCGCCGGCCGCGCAGGAAAGCTCTTCGAAAACCAAAATTTGCATAGTGCCTGGCTCGCAACAAGCGCGCGCCTCCAGCTCATCCCTTTTCCCATTTCAGGAGTCGAATGTTAGTTACCAGAAAAGGTTTTACACAAAAATGGGAAGTTCTCCTATTTAACTGCGTTCTGAAAGCCTTAATGTACGCGTGCCTCTAATTTGGTGTTGCATACGAGTAATAAATCCATGTGTGAAATGTTATATTTTATAAAGATGTTGTGCTCCAATATGTTGCTGAGTTAGGGCTTTTGAAAATACGGTATAAGATTCACCAACAATGCTAACGTGAAAGGCTAATCTTCTCCATTGGTTAACTTTAATTAGTGGAGAACGCTGTCATTTACAACTTTTTATGAATGAAAAGTATCAGGCTTTTATCTTACTTTTAAGCCGCTAATTCCTGAAACAGCAGAAAGGAACCCGAAAAGACAAGGAGGAATTGCAATTTTATGGAAACATAAGGAGAAGTCTTTAAAATTGCAAGGGAAAGTTCACAAAACTGCCGCAAGGAAAACTGCATTTGGAGGCAGCAGTGGCTAAGAGGGGCCGTCACTGAGTATGCAATATTAGGCAGTCAGCTAACTCGCATAAATCCTCGTAGAATCAAGGGACAAAAAGGAATAAGAACATTTCATAACAGCAGCCTGGTAAGTGGTGGTAATTTCAATTTGCACTACTGAATACGTAAGGAATGTTAGAGATTGAAGTTCGGCAAAGCTATTAGAAAAGTCTTGTTTGTCATAGCCTGTGTTCCTCATTTACATCAGGTTTAGAATCAAATGACAAAAACTATTGCATCTTATTGACAATTTATTACATCTATTTCAGCATTTGCTAGCACTAAAGAATTGTTCTGATAGCCCTGAGTAGAAAATGGCGGGCAGCTGAAAAAGCACAAAGCAGTATGGTTAATTTAAAAAGAAGTTCTAAGAAATTGGAAGACTGTACGGATATTAGTTTAAGAATTAGGAAGCACAGAGTTCTTTAGGAAATGGTAACTTAAAAAAATAAAAATAAAAAAAGCCAG
>NW_017189880.1:0-24811 GCF_001704415.2 Capra hircus | reverse complement strand
CATGCTTCGTGCGCTATACCTCCCGAGGTTAGCACATTGCACGCTTTTTCCCTGGCCGAGTGATCAAGGCGACTGTCGTCTTTTCCTTGAGCTCCCTCTTAGGCTTTCCCTCCAGGCTCCCACAGGGCTGTTCCCACGCTGCCACCTGTGTGAGGTTGATCTCTCTCGAAAGCGAGACATGCAGGAAAACAGTCCCTTGAATGGACTTAGACATCTGGGGAACTGTGGGAATGGGCTGGCACGATCCCTGGAGTTTCCTCTCGCCTTTCCTGTTGGGAGAGCGCCTCCTCTTTTAGATGGGACGGAACTCCGGGAATTCTTTCCGGCACCACGCAGGGAAAGGATGGCCATTCTCTCGAGCTAGAAGGCAGAAACGGGCGCTCCTCTGGATGTGGGCGGGACTTGTCTGAGCTTCCTCTGTCCAGTGGAGCACGTTATGTCGGGGAACTTCTTGAGTTGCAGCAAGGGTGTGAAGGACCCTTTGCGAAGTTCCAGAGTTAGGTGTGATTATACTCGAGCGCACTCAGGCGAAAAGCGGCCCATCTACGCCTGGAGGGGAGAAACCTCTCTGGATTTTCTCGAGTTGCGGCAGGTCCTGTTCGACTTACGACGGGACCTCAGGGACCCGCTCTGGTGGCCTCGGAAAGGCCAGCTCCCATTCGAGTTGCTGGGGGGCCTCTCGGGATTCCTCTTCCGTCTGATGCCGGAGGCCTAAGACCTGTTGGTGATGTCGGTGCGAACCTGAGGATTCCTCTCCATTGCTGACATGGATCTTGGGGTACTTCTGGTGTCTCCCCAGGGGAGTCAGTCCTCGTCTCGAGTGGGCAGCACGTGCATTCCTCCAGCTTACAGCAGTGTCACGCTTTCCTCTCGAGTGGATCAAGGATCAGTGTCTTTCCCTGAGGCTTTCCAGCTTCCCAGGAGGCTTTCCCACAGGGCTGTCCCACGTGCCACCGTGGTGTGAGTCGATCCTCGGCTGAAAGTCGAGGCAGGCAGGGAAAAACAGGATTCCCTGGAATGGACTGAGACATCTGGGGACTCTGGGAATGGTGGCACGACCTCTGGAGTTCCTCTCGCCTTTCCTGTGAGGAGACCGCCTCCTCTGAGATTGGACGGGAAGCCGGCAATTCTTTCCCGAAACCACGCCAGGGAAAGGATCCTCCTCTCGAGCTAGAGAGGCGAGTAAAACGCGGCTCTCTGGATGTGGGCGGGACTCTCGTGCTTCCCTCCGAGTGGAGACGGTATGTCGGGGAACTTCTTGAGTTGCAGCAAGGGTGTGAAGGACCCTTTGGAAGTTCCAGAGTTAGATGTGATTAACCTCGAGACCCTCAGCGGAAATGGGCCTCATCTCGCCTGGGAGGGGAAACCTCCTGGATTTTCTCGAAGTTGGGGCAGGTGCTCTCGACTTACGACGGGACCTCAGGGACCGCTCTGGTGGCCTCGAGAAGGCCAGGTCCCCATGCGAGTGCTCGGGGGCCTCTCGGATTCCTCTCCCTCGATGCCGGGGCCTAAGACCTTGTGTGGATGTTGGTGCCGGAAACTGAGGATTCCTCTTCCAGTGCTGACATGGATCTTGGGGTACTTCTGGAGTCTCCCCAGGGGAGTCAGTCCTCGTCTCGAGTGGGGGCATGCACGTTCGCATCCCTCCCGAGCTGTAGCAGCAGTGTCACGCTTCCCGTCGAGTGGATCAAGGGATCTGTGGCTTTCCCTCGAGGCTTTCCCACGAGGCTTTCCCACAGGGCTGTCCACGTGCCACCGTGGTGTGAGTCGATCGCTCGGCTTAAAGTCGAGGCAGTGCCAGGGAAAACAGGTTTTCCCTGGAATGGACTGAGACATCTGGGAGAATCTGGGAATGTGGCACGACCCTGGAGTTCCTCTGCCTTTCCTGTGGAGAGCTGCCTCCACTTAGATGATGGGAACGCTCGAATTCTTTGCCCGATCACGCAGGGAAAGGATTCCCTCCTCGAGCTAGCAGGGGAATCGGGCTCCTCTGGATTGTGGGCGGACTCTCGTGCTTCCTCTCGAGGGAGACGGGTTATGTGGCGGAATCTTCTTGAGTTGCAGAAAGGGTGTGAAGACCCTTTGGAATTCCGAGGTTAGGTGTGATTAGCCTCGAGACGCCTCAGCGGAAATGGCCTCATCTCCCTGGAGGGGAGAACCTCCTGGATTTTCACGAGTTGCGGCAGGTGGCTCTCGACTTACGACGGGGACCTCAGGCGACCCGTTCTGGTGGCCTCAGGAAAGGCCAGTCCCATGCGAGTTGCTCGGGGGCTCTCGGGATTCCTCTCCCGTCGATGTCGGGGCCTAAGACCTTGTGTGGAGTCGGTGCCGGAACCTGAGATCCTCCTCTGCAGTGCTGACATGGATCTTGGGTACTTCTGGAGTCTCCCCAGGGGAGTCAGTCCTCGGTCTCGAGTGGGGGCATGCACGTGCGCTTTCCTCCCGAAGCTGTAGCGCAGTGTCACGCTTCCCTTCGCGTGGATCAAGGGATCTGTGGCTTTCCTCGAGGCTTTCCCATCGAGGCTTTCCCCATCGAGGCTTTCCCACAGGGCTGTCCCACGTGCCACCGTGGTGTGAGTCGATCCTCGCTTGAAAGTCGAGGACAGTGCAGGGAAAACAGGTTTCCCTGGAATGGACTGAGACATCTGGGGACTCTGGGAATGGTGGCACGACCCTGGAGTTCCTCTCGCCTTTCCTGTGGAGAGCGCCTCCTCTTGAGATGCGACTGGAACCGCGGGAATTCTTTCCCGACCACGCAGGGAAAGGATCCATCCTCTCGAGCTAGGAGGCGGAAACGGGGGCTCCTCTGGATGTGGGCGGGACTGCTCGTGCTTCCTCTCGAGTGGAGACGGGTTATGTCGGGGAACTTCTTGAGTTGCAGCAAGGGTGTGAAGGACCCTTTGGAAGTTCCAGAGGTTAGGTGTGATTAGCCTCGAGTACGCCTCAGCAGGAAATGGGCCTCATCTCGCCTGGAGGGGAGAACCTCCTGGGATTTTCTCGAGGTGCGGCAGGTGCTGTCGACTTACCACGGGGACCTCAGGGACCCGCTCTGGTGGCCTGCAGTAAAGGCCAGTCCCCATGTCGAGATTGCTTGGGGGCCTGCTCGGAATTCCTCTACCCGTCGATGCTGGGCCTAAGACTTTGAGTGGAGTCGGTGCGCAACCTGAGGATTCCTCTCCACGTGCTGACATGGATCTTGGGGTACTTCTGGTAGTCTCCCCAGGGGAGTCAGTCCTCGTCTCGAGTGGCGGCATGCAGTTCGCATTCCCTCCCCAGCTGTAACAGCAGTGTCACGCTTCCCGTTCGACGTGGATCAAGGGATCAGTGTCTTTCCCTCGAGGCTTTCACATGAGGCTTTCCCAGGAGGCTTTCCCACAGGGCTGTCCCACGTGCCACCGTGGTGTGAGTCGATCCTCGGCATGAAATCGAGGCAGTGCAGGGAAAACAGTATTCCCTGGAATGGACTGAGACATCTGGGGACTCTGGGAATGGTGGCACGACTCCTTGGAGTTCCTCTCGCCTTTCCTGAGGAGACCGCCTCCTCATGAGATGCGACGGGAATGCAGGCAATTCTTTCCCAAACACGCAGGGAAAGGATCCATCCTCTCGAGCTAAGAGGCGGTAAACGGGCTCCTCTGGATGTGGGCGGACTCTCGTGCTTCCTCTCCAGTGGAGACGGTTATGTCGGGGAACTTCTTGAGTTGCAGCAAGGGTGTGAAGGGACCCTTTGGAAGTTCCAGAGGTTAGGTGTGATTAACCTCGAGGACGCCTCAGTGGAAATGGGCCTCATCTCGCCTGGAGGGGAGAACCTCCTGGATTTTCTCGAGTTGGCGGCAGGTGCTCTCGACTTACGACGGGGACCTCAGGGACCCGCTTCTGGTGGCCTCAGGAAAGGCCAGTCCCCATGCGAGTTGCTGCGGGGCCTCTCGGATTCCTCTCCCTCGATGCCGGGCCTAAGACCTTGTGTGGAGTGGTGCCGGAACCTGAGGATTCCTCTGCAGTGCTGACATGGATCTTGGGGTACTTCTGGAGTCTCCCCAGGGGAGTCAGTCCTCGTCTCGAGTGGGGGCATGCACGTGCGCTTTCCTCCCGAGCTGTAGCCAGCAGTGTCACGCTTCCCGTCGCGTGATCAAGGGATCTGTGGCTTTCCCTCGAGGCTTTCCCATGGGCTTTCCCACGAGGCTTTCCCACAGGCTGTCCCACGTGCCACCGTGGTGTGAGTCGATCCTCGGCTTGAAAGTCGAGGCAGTGCAGGGAAAACAGGTTTTCCCTGGAATGGACTGAGACATCTGGGGGACTCTGGGAATGGTGGCACGACCCTGGAGTTCCTCTCGCCTTTCCTGTGGAGAGTCGCCTCCACTTGAGATGCGACGGGAACGCCCGGGAATTCTTTCCCGCACACGCAGGGAAAGGATCCCTCCTCTCGAGCTATGAGGCGGAATCGGGGCTCCTCTGGATGTGGGCGGGACTCTCGTGCTTCCTCTCGAGTGGAGACGGGTATGTCGGGAACTTCTTGAGTTGCAGCAAGGGTGTGAAGGACCCTTTGGAAGTTCCAGAGTTAGGTGTGATTAGCCTCGAGACGCCTCAGCGGAAATGGGCCTCATCTCGCCTGGAGGGGAGAACCTCCTGGATTTTCTCGAGTTGCGGCAGGTGCTCTCGACTTACGACGGGGACCTCAGGGACCCGCTCTGGTGGCCTCAGGAAAGGCCAGTCCCCATGCGAGTTGCTCGGGGGCCTCTCGGGATTCCTCTCCCGTCGATGCTGCGGGCCTAAGACCTTGTGTGGAGTCGGTGCCGGAACCTGAGGATTCCTCTCCAGTGCTGACATGGATCTTGGGGTACTTCTGGAGTCTCCCCAGGGGAGTCAGTCCTCGTCTCGAGTGGGGCATGCACGTGCGCTTTCCTCCCGAGCTGTAGCAGCAGTGTCACGCTTCCCTTCGCGTGGATCAAGGGATCTGTGGCTTTCCCTCGAGGCTTTCCCACTGAGGCTTTCCCACGAGGCTTTCCCACAGGGCTGTCCCACGTGCCACCGTGGTGTGAGTCGATCCTCGGCTTGAAAGTCGAGGCAGTGCAGGGAAAACAGGTTTCCCTGGAATGGACTGAGACATCTGGGGGACTCTGGGAATGGTGGCACGACCCTGGAGTTCCTCTCGCCTTTCCTGTGGAGAGCGCCTCCTCTTGAGATGCGACGGGAACGCCGGGAATTCTTTCCCGACCACGCAGGGAAAGGATCCCATCCTCTCGAGCTAGGAGGCGGAAACGGGGCTCCTCTGGATGTGGGCGGGACTCTCGTGCTTCCTCTCGAGTGGAGACGGGTATGTCGGGGAACTTCTTGAGTTGCAGCAAGGGTGTGAAGGACCCTTTGGAAGTTCCAGAGGTTAGGTGTGATTAGCCTCGAGACGCCTCAGCGGAAATGGGCCTCATCTCGCCTGGAGGGGAGAACCTCCTGGATTTTCTCGAGTTGCGGCAGGTGCTCTCGACTTACGACGGGGACCTCAGGGACCCGCTCTGGTGGCCTCAGGAAAGGCCAGTCCCCATGCGAGTTGCTCGGGGGCCTCTCGGGATTCCTCTCCCGTCGATGCCGGGGCCTAAGACCTTGTGTGGAGTCGGTGCCGGAACCTGAGGATTCCTCTGCCAGTGCTGACATGGATCTTGGGGTACTTCTGGAGTCTCCCCAGGGGAGTCAGTCCTCGTCTCGAGTGGGGGCATGCACGTGCGCTTTCCTCCCGAGCTGTAGCAGCAGTGTCACGCTTCCCTTCGCGTGGATCAAGGGATCTGTGGCTTTCCCTCGAGGCTTTCCCATGAGGCTTTCCCAGAGGCTTTCCCACAGGGCTGTCCCACGTGCCACCGTGGTGTGAGTCGATCCTCGGCTTGAAAGTCGAGGCAGTGCAGGGAAAACAGGTTTCCCTGGAATGGACTGAGACATCTGGGGGACTCTGGGAATGGTGGCACGACCCTGGAGTTCCTCTCGCCTTTCCTGTGGAGAGCGCCTCCTCTTGAGATGCGACGGGAACGCCGGAATTCTTTCCCGACCACGCAGGGAAAGGATCCCTCCTCTCGAGCTAGGAGGCGGAAACGGGGCTCCTCTGGATGTGGGCGGGACTCTCGTGCTTCCTCTCGAGTGGAGACGGGTATGTCGGGGAACTTCTTGAGTTGCAGCAAGGGTGTGAAGGACCCTTTGGAAGTTCCAGAGGTTAGGTGTGATTAGCCTCGAGACGCCTCAGTCGGAAATGGGCCTCATCTCGCCTGGAGGGGAGAACCTCCTGGATTTTCTCGAGTTGCGGCAGGTGCTCTCGACTTACGACGGGGACCTCAGGGACCCGCTCTGGTGGCCTCAGGAAAGGCCAGTCCCCATGCGAGTTGCTCGGGGGCCTCTCGGGATTCCTCTCCCGTCGATGCCGGGGCCTAAGACCTTGTGTGGAGTCGGTGCCGGAACCTGAGGATTCCTCTCCAGTGCTGACATGGATCTTGGGGTACTTCTGGAGTCTCCCCAGGGGAGTCAGTCCTCGTCTCGAGTGGGGGCATGCACGTGCGCTTTCCTCCCGAGCTGTAGCAGCAGTGTCACGCTTCCCTTCGCGTGGATCAAGGGATCTGTGGCTTTCCCTCGAGGCTTTCCCACGAGGCTTTCCCACAGGGCTGTCCCACGTGCCACCGTGGTGTGAGTCGATCTTCGGCTTGAAAGTCGAGGCAGTGCAGGGAAAACAGGTTTCCCTGGAATGGACTGAGACATCTGGGGGACTCTGGGAATGGTGGCACGACCCTGGAGTTCCTCTCGCCTTTCCTGTGGAGAGCGCCTCCTCTTGAGATGCGACGGAACGCCGGAATTCTTTCCCGACCACGCAGGGAAAGGATCCCTCCTCTCGAGCTAGGAGGCGGAAATCGGGGCTCCTCTGGATGTGGGCGGGACTCTCGTGCTTCCTCTCGAGTGGAGACGGGTATGTCGGGGAACTTCTTGAGTTGCAGCAAGGGTGTGAAGGACCCTTTGGAAGTTCCAGAGTTAGGTGTGATTAGCCTCGAGACGCCTCAGCGGAAATGGGCCTCATCTCGCCTGGAGGGGAGAACCTCCTGGATTTTCTCGAGTTGCGGCAGGTGGCTCTCGACTTACGACGGGGACCTCAGGGACCCGCTCTGGTGGCCTCAGGAAAGGCCAGTCCCCATGCGAGTTGCTTGGGGGCGTCTCGGGAATCCTCTCCCGTCGATGCCTGGGCCTAAGACCTTGTGTGGAGTCGGTGCCGGAACCTGAGGATTCCTCTGCCAGTGCTGACATGGATCTTGGGGTACTTCTGGAGTCTCCCCAGGGGAGTCAGTCCTCGTCTCGAGTGGGGGCATGCACGTGCGCTTTCCTCCCGAGCTGTAGCAGCAGTGTCACGCTTCCCTTCGCGTGGATCAAGGGATCTGTGGCTTTCCCTCGAGGCTTTCCCATGCAGGCTTTCCCACGTGGCTTTCCCACAGGGCTGTCCCACGTGCCACCGTGGTGTGAGTCGATCCTCGGCTTGAAAGTCGAGGCAGAGCAGGGAAAACAGGTGTCCCTGGAATGGACTGAGACATCTGGGGGACTCTGGGAATGGTGGCACGACCCTGGAGTTCCTCTCGCCTTTCCTGTGGAGAGCGCCTCCTCTTGAGATGCGACGGCGAACGCAGGGAATTCTTTCCCGACCACGCAGGGAAAGGATCCCTCCTCTCGAGCTAGGAGGCGGAATCGGCGCTCCTCTGGATGTGGGCGGGACTCTCGTGCTTCCTCTCGAGTGGAGACGGGTATGTCGGGGAACTTCTTGAGTTGCAGCAAGGGTGTGAAGGACCCTTTGGAAGTTCCAGAGGTTAGATGTGATTAGCCTCGAGACCCCTCAGCGGAAATGGGCCTCATCTCGCCTGGAGGGGAGAACCTCCTGGATTTTCTCGAGTTGCGGCAGGTGGTCTCGACTTACGACGGGGACCTCAGGGACCCGCTCTGGTGGCCTCAGGAAAGGCCAGTCCCCATGCGAGTTGCTCGGGGGCCTCTCGGGATTCCTCTCCCTCGATGCCGGGCCTAAGACCTTGTGTGGAGTCGGTGCCGGAACCTGAGGATTCCTCTCCAGTGCTGACATGGATCTTGGGGTACTTCTGGAGTCTCCCCAGGGGAGTCAGTCCTCGTCTCGAGTGGGGGCATGCACGTGCGCTTTCCTCCCGAGCTGTAGCAGCAGTGTCACGCTTCCCTTCGCGTGGATCAAGGGATCTGTGGCTTTCCCTCGAGGCTTTCCCATGAGGCTTTCCCACGAGGCTTTCCCACAGGGCTGTCCCACGTGCCACCGTGGTGTGAGTCGATCCTCGGCTTGAAAGTCGAGGCAGTGCAGGGAAAACAGGTTTCCCTGGAATGGACTGAGACATCTGGGGGACTCTGGGAATGGTGGCACGACCCTGGAGTTCCTCTCGCCTTTCCTGTGGAGAGCGCCTCCTCTTGAGATGCGACGGGAACGCCGGGAATTCTTTCCCGACCACGCAGGGAAAGGATCCCTCCTCTCGAGCTAGGAGGCGGAATCGGGGCTCCTCTGGATGTGGGCGGGACTCTCGTGCTTCCTCTCGAGTGGAGACGGGTTGTCGGGGAACTTCTTGAGTTGCAGCAAGGGTGTGAAGGACCCTTTGGAAGTTCCAGAGGTTAGGTGTGATTAGCCTCGAGACGCCCTCAGCGGAAATGGGCCTCATCTCGCCTGGAGGGGAGAACCTCCTGGATTTTCTCGAGTTGCGGCAGGTGCTCTCGACTTACGACGGGGACCTCAGGGACCCGCTCTGGTGGCCTCAGGAAAGGCCAGTCCCCATGCGAGTTGCTCGGGGGCCTCTCGGGATTCCTCTCCCGTCGATGCTGCGGCCTAAGACCTTGTGTGGAGTCGGTGCCGGAACCTGAGTATTCCTCTCCAGTGCTGACATGGATCTTGGGGTACTTCTGGAGTCTCCCCAGGGGAGTCAGTCCTCGTCTCGAGTGGGGGCATGCACGTGCACTTTCCTCCCGAGCTGTAGCAGCAGTGTCACTGCTTCCCTTCGCGTGGATCAAGGGATCTGTGGCTTTCCTCTCAAGAGGCTTTCCCATGCAGAGGCTTTCCCACGAGGCTTTCCACAGGGCTGTCCCACGTGCCACCGTGGTGTGAGTCGATCCTCGGCTTGAAAGTCGAGGCAGTGCAGGGAAAACAGGTTTCCCTGGAATGGACTGAGACATCTGGGGGACTCTGGGAATGGTGGCACGACCCTGGAGTTCCTCTCGCCTTTCCTGTGGAGAGCGCCTCCTCTTGAGATGCGATGGAACGCTTGGAATTCTTTGCCGATCACGCAGGGAAAGGATCCCACCTCTCGAGCTAGCAGGCGGAAACGGGGCTCCTCTGGATGTGGGCGGGACTCTCGTGCTTCCTCTCGAGTGGAGACGGGTATGTCGGGGAACTTCTTGAGTTGCAGCAAAGGGTGTGAAGGACCCTTTGGCAAGTTCCAGAGGTTAGGTGTGATTAGCCTCGAGACGCCTCAGCGGAAATGGTCCTCATCTCGCCTGGAGGGGAGAACCTCCTGGATTTTCTACGAGTTGTGGCAGGTGGTCTCGACTTACGACGGGGACCTCAGGGACGCGCTCTGGTGGCCTCAGGAAAGGCCAGTTCCCATGCGTGTTGCTCGGGGGCCTCTCGGGATTCCTCTCCCGTCGATGCCGGGGCCTAAGACCTTGTGTGGAGTCGGTGCCGGAACCTGAGAATTCCTCTGCAGTGCTGACATGGGTCTTGGGGGACTTCTGGAGTCTCCCCAGGGGAGTCAGTCCTCGTCTCGAGTGGGGGCATGCACGTGGCCTTTCCTCCCGAGCTGTAGCCGCAGTGTCACGCTTCCCTTTGTGTGGATCAAGGGATCTGTGGCTTTCCCTCGAGGCTTTCCCACGAGGCTTTACCTCGAGGCTTTCCAACAGGGCTGTCTCTCGTGCCACCGTGGTGTAGGTCGATCGTCGGCTTGAAAGTCGAGGCAGTGCAGGGAAAACAGGTTTCCCTGGAATGGACTGAGAAATCTGCGGGAATCTGGGAATGGTGGCACGACCCTGGAGTCCATCTCGCCTTTCCTGTGGAGAGCGCCTCCTCTTGAGATGCGACGGGAACGCCGGGAAATCTTTCCCGACCACGCAGGGAAAGGACCCCTCATTTCGAGCTAGAAGCGGAAACGGGCTCCTCTGGATGTGGGCGGGACTCTCATGCTTCCTCTCGAGTGGAGACGGGTATGTCAGGGAACTTCTTGAGTTGCAGCAAGGGTGTGAAGGACCCTTTGGAAGTTCCAGAGGTTAGGTGTGATTAGCCTCGAGACGCCTCTGCGGAAATGGGCCTCATCTCGCCTGGAGGGGAGAACCTCCTGGATTTTTTCGAGTTGCGGCAGGTGCTCTCGACTTACAATGGGGACCTCAGGGACCCGCTCTGGTTTCCTCAGGAAAGGCCAGTCCCCATGCGAGTTGTTTGGGGGCATCTCGGAATTCCTCTCCCGTCGATGCTGGCGCCTTATACCTTGTGTGGAGTCGGTGCCGGAACCTGAGAATAACTCTCCAGTGCTTACATGGTTCTTGGGGTACTTCTGGAGTCTCCCAGGTGAGTCAGTCCTCATCTCTATTGGGGGCATGTATGTGCACTTTCCTCCAGAGCTGTAGCAGCAGTGTCACGCTTCCCTTCGCGAGGATCCAGGGATCTGTGGCTTTATCTGGAGGCTTTCCCACGATGCTTTTTCATGAGGAATTCCCACAGGGCTGTCCCACGTGCCACCGTGGTGTGAGTCGTTCCTCGGATTGAAAGTCGAGGCAGTGCAGGGAAAACAGGTTTCCCTGGAATGGACTGAGAAATCTGGGGGACTCTGGGAATGGTGGCACCACCCTGGAGTTCCTCTCGCCTTTCCTGTGGTGAGCGGCTCCTCTTGAGATGCGACGGGAACGCCGGAAATTCTTTCCCGACCACGCAGGGAAAGGATCCCTCCTCTCGAGCTAGGAGGCGGAAAGGGGGCTCCTCTGGATGTGGGCGGGACAATCGTGCTTTCTCTCGAGTGGAGACGGGTATGTCGCGGAACTTCTTGAGTTGCAGCAAGGGTGTGAAGGACCCTTTGGAAGTTCCAGAAGTTAGGTGTGATTAGCCTCGAGACGCCTCACCGGAAATGGGCCTCATCTAGAATGGAGGGGAGAACCTCCTGGTTTTTCTCGAGTGGCGGCAGGTGCTCTGGACTTACGACGGGGACCTCAGGGACCCGCTCTGGTGGCTCAGAAAAGGCCAGTCCACATGCGAGTTGCTCGGGGGCCGCTCGGGATTCCTCTCCTGTCGATGCCGTGGACTAAGACCTTGTGTGGATTTGGTGCCGGAACCTGAGGATTCCTCTCCCGTATGACATGGGTCTTGGGGGACTTCTGGAGTCTCCCCAGGGGAGTCAGTCCTCGTCTCGAGTGGGGGCATGCACGTGGGCTTTCCTCCCGAGCTGTAGCCGCAGTGTCACGCTTCCCTTTGCGAGGATCAAGGGATCTGTGTCTTTCCCTCGAGGCTTTCCCATGAGGCTTTACCTCGAGGCTTTCCAACAGGGCTGTCCCTCGTGCCACCGTGGTGTAGGTCGATCGTCGGCTTGAAAGTCAAGGCAGTGCAGGGAAAACAGGTTTCCCTGGAATAGACTGAGACATCTGGGGGCTCAGGGAATGGTGGCACGACCCTGGAGTTCCTCTCGCCTTTCCTGTGGAGAGCGCCTCTTCTTGAGATGCGAAGGGAACTCCGGAATTCTTTCCCGACCACGCAGGGAAAGGATCCCTCCTCTCGAGCTAGGAGGCGGAAACGGGGCTCCTAAGGATGAGGGCGGCACTCTCGTGCTTCCTCTCGAGTGGAGACGGGTATGTCGGGGAACTTCTTGAGTTGCAGCAAAGGTGTGAAGGACCCTTTGAAAGTTCCAGAGTTTAGGTGTGATAAGCCTCGAGACTCCTCAGCGGAAATGGGCCTCATCTCGCCTGGAGGGGAGAACCTCCTGGATTTTCTCGAGTTGCCGCAGGTGCTCTCGGCTTCCGACGGGGACCTCAGGGACACGCTCTAGTGCCCTCAGGAAAGGCCCGTCCCCATGCGAGTTGCTCGTGGGCCTCTAGCGATTCCTCTCCCGTCTATGCCGGGGCCTGAGACATTGTGTGGAGTCGGTGCCGGAACCTGAGGATTCCTCTCCAGTTCTGACATGGATCTTGGGGTACTTCTGGAGTCTCCCAGGGGAGTCAGTCCTCGTCGCGAGTGTGGCGTGCACGTGCGCTTTCCTCCCGAGCTTTAGCAGCAGTGTCACGCTTCCCTTTGCGTGGATCCAGGGATCTGTGGCTTTCTCAGTAGGCTTTCCCACGAGGCTTTCCCACTAGGCTTTTCACAGGGCTCTCCCTCGTGCCACCGAGTTCTGAGTCGATCCTCGGCTTGAAAGTCGAGGCATTGCGGGGAAAACAGGTTTCCCTGGAATCGACTGAGACATCTGGGGGCTCTGGGAATGGTGGCACGACCCTGAGTTCCTCTCGCCTTTCCTGTGGAGAGCGCCTCTTCTTGAGATGGGACGGGAACGCCGGAAATTCTTTCCCGACCACGAAGGGAAAGGATCCCTCCTCTCGAGCTATGAGGCTGAAACGGGGCTCTTCTGGTTGTGGGCGGGACTCTCGTGCTTCCTTTCGAGTGGAAACGGGTATGTTTGGGAACTTCTTGAGTTGCAGCAATGGTGTGAAGGGCCCTTTGGAAGTTCCAGAGGTTAGGTGTGATTAGCCTCGAGATGCCTCAGCGCAAATGGGTCTCATCTCGCCTGGAGGGGAGAACCTCTTGGATTTTCTCGAGTTGCGCCAGGTGCTCTCGACTTACGACGGGGACCTCAGGGACCCGCTTTGGTGGCCTCAGGAAAGGCCAGTCCCCATGCGAGTTGCTCGGGAGCCTCTCGTGATGTCTCTCCCTCTCCAAAGCTGTCTTGGATCTTGACTGGCCTTTCCTGAGGCCACCAGAGCGGGTCCCTGCGGTCCCCATTGTAAGTCGAGAGCACCTGCCGCAACTGGAGAAAATCAAGGATGTTCTCCCCTCCAGGCAAAATGAAGCCTATTTCCGCTGACACATCTCAAGGCTAAGCACACTTAAACTTTGGAACTTCCAAAGGGTCCTTCACACCCTTGCTGCAAATCAAGAAGTTCCCCGACATACCCGTCTGCACTTAAGAGGAAGCACGATAGTTCCGCCCACATCCAGAGGAGCCCCGTTTCCGCCTCATAGCTCGAGAGGAGGGATCCTTTCCCTTCGAGGTCGGGAAAGAATTCCCGGCGTTCTCGTCGCATCTCAAGAGGAGGCGCTCTCCACAGGAAAGGCGAGAGGAACTCCAGGGACATGCCACCATTCTCCGAGTCCCCCAGATGTCTCAGTCCATTCCAGGGAAACCTGTTTCCCCGCACTGACTCGACTTTCAAGCCGAGGATCGACTCACACCACTGTGGCACGTGGGACAGCCCTGTGGCAAAGCCTCGTGGGAAAGCCTCGTGGGAAAGTCTCGAGGGAAAGCCACAGATACCTTGATCCACGAGATGGGAAGCGCGACACTGCTGCTACCGCTCGGGAGGAAAGCGCACGTGCATGACCCCAGTCGAGCCGAGGACTGACGCAAGCTTGGGAGACTCCAGAAGTACGCCAAGATCCATGTCAGCACTGGAGAGGAATCCTCAGGTTCCGGTCCCGACTCCACACAAGGTCTTAGGCCCCGGCATCGACGGGAGAGGAATCCTGAGAGGCCCCCTAGCACCTCGCATGGGGACTGGCCTTTCCTGAGGTCACCAGAGCGGGTCCCTGATGTCTCCGTCGTAACTCGAGGGCACCTGACGCAACTCGAGAAAATCCAGGAGGTTCTCCCCTGCAGGCGAGATGAGGCCCGTTTCCACTGAGGTGTCTCGAGGCTAATCACACGTGAACTCTGGAACTTCAAAAGGGTCTTTCACAGTCATGCTGTAACTCAAGAAGTTCCCCGACATACCCGTCTCCACTCAAGAGGAAACACGAGGGTCCCGGCCACATCCAGAGGAGCTCCGTTTCCGGCTCGTAGCTCGAGATGAGGGATCCTTTCCCTACATGGTCGGGAAAGAATTTCCGGAATTCCCATCGCATCTCAAGAGGAGGCGCTCTCCAAAGGAAAGGGGAGAGGAACTGCAGGGTCGTGCCACCATTCCAAGACTCCCCCAGATGTCTCAGTCCATTCCACAGGAACCTGTTTTCCCTGCACTGCCTCGGCTTTCACGCCGAGGATCGACTCCCACCACCGAGACACGTGGGACAGCCCTGTGGGAGAGCCTCGTGGGAAAGACTCGAGGGAAAGTCACAATCCCTTGGTCCACGCAAGCAGAAGCATGACACTGCTGCTACAGCATGGGAGGAAAGGGCACACTCATGCCCCCACTCGAGACGAGGCCTGAATCCCCTGGGGAGACTCCAGAGGTACCCCAAGATCCATGTCAGCACTGGAAAGGAATCCTCAGGTTCCGGCACCGACTGCACACAAGGTCTTAGGCCCCGACATCGAAGGGAGAGGAATCCCGAGAGGCCCCCGAGCAACTCGCATGGGGACTGGCCTTTCCTCAGGCGAACAAAGCGGGTCCTTGAGGTCCAGGTCGTAAGTCGAGAGCACCTGCCGCAACTCGAGAAAATCCAGGAGGTTCTCCCCTCCAGGTGAGATGAGGCCCATTTCCGCTGAGGCGTCTCGAGGCTAATCACACCTAAACTCTCGAACTTACAAAGAGTCCTTCACACCCTTGCTTCAACTCAAGAAGTTCCCCAACATACCCGTCGCCACTTGAGAGGAAGCACAAGAATCCCGCCCATATCCAGTGGAGCCCCTTCTCTGCCTCATAGCTCGAGAGGAGGGATCCTTTCAGTGCGTGGTCGGGAAAGAATTCCCTGCATTCCCATCGCATCTGAAGAGGAGGCGCTCTCCACAGGAAAGGCGAGAGGAACTCCAGGGTCGTGCCACCATTCCCAGAGTCCCCAAGATGTCTCAGTCCATTCCAGGGAAAACTGTTTTCCTGGCACTGCCTCCACTTTCAAGCCGAGGATCGACTCACACCACGGTTGCACGAGGGAAAGCCCTGTGGGAAAGCCTCGTGGAAAGCGTCGTGGTAAACCCTCGAGGGAAAGCCACTGATCCCTTGTTCCACGCGAAGGGAAGCGTGACAATGCTGCTAGAGCTCGGGAGGAAAGCGCACGTGCATACCCAAACTCGAGACCAGGACTGACTCCCCTGGGGAGACTCCAGAAGTACCCCAAGATCCATGTCAGCACTGGAGAGGAATCCTCAGGTTCCAGCACCGACTCCACACAAGGTCTTAGGCCCCGGCATCGTCGGGAGAGGAATCCCGAGAGGCCCCCGAGCAACTCGCATGGGGACTGGCCTTTCCTAAGGCCAACAGAGCGGGTCCCTATTGTGCACTTTGTAAGTTGAGAGCACCTGCCGCAACTCGAGAAAATCCAGGAGGTTCTCACCTCCAGGCGTGATGAGGCCCATTTCCGCTGAGGCGTCTCGAGGCTAATCACACATAACCTCTGAAACTTCCAAAGGGTCCTTCACACCCCTGCTGCAACTTAAGAAGTTCCCAGATAAACCCATCTCCACTCGAGAGGAAGCACGAGAGTCCCGCCCACATCCAGAGGAGCCCCGTTTCCGCCTCCTAGCTCGAGAGTAGGGATCCGTTCCCTGCGTGGTCGGGAAAGAATTCCCGGCGTTCCCGTCGCATCTCAAAAAGAGGCGCTCTCCACAGGAAAGGCGAGAGGAACTCCAGGGTGGTGCCACCATTCCCAGAGTGCCCCAGATATCTCAGTCCATTCCAGGGAAACCTGTTTTCCCTGCACTGCCTCAACTTTCAAGCCGAGGATCGACTCACACCACGGTGGCACGTGGGACAGCCCTGTGGGAAAGCCTCGTGTGAAAGCCTCATGGGAAAGCCCCGAGGGAAAGCCACTGATCCCTTGATCCCCGGGAAGGGAAGCGTGACACTGCTGCTGCAATTCGGGAGGAAAGCACACGTGCATGCCCCTACTTGAGACGAGGACTGACTCCCCTGGGGAGACTCCGGAGGTACCCCAAGATCCATGTCAGCACTGGAGAGTAATCCTCACGTTCCGGCTCCGACTCCACACAAGGTCTTAAGCCCCGGCATGGACGGCAGAGAAATCCCGAGAGGCCCCCGAGCAACTCGCAAGGGGACTGGCCTTTCCTGAGGCCACCAGAGCGGGTCCCTGAGGTCTCCGTCGTAAGACGAGAGGACCTGCCGCAACTAGAAACAATCCAGGAGGTTGTCCCCTCCAGGCGAGATGAGGCCCATTTCCGCTGAGGCGTCTCGAGGCTAATCACACCTAACCTCTGGAACTTCCAAAGGGTCCTTCACACCCTTGCTGCAACTCAAGAAGTTCCCCGACATTCCCGTCTCTACTTCAGAGTAAGCACGAGAGCCCGCCCACATCCAGAGGAGCCCCGTTTCCGCCTCCTAGCTCGAGAGGAGGGATCCTTTCCCTGCGTGGTCGGGAAAGAATTCCCGGCATTCCCGTCGCATCTCAAGAGGAGGCGCTCTCCACTGGAAGGCGAGAGGAACTCCCGGGTCTTGCCACCATTCCCAGAGTCCCGCAGATGTCTAAGTCCATTCCAGGGAAATCTGTTTTCCCTCGATTGCCGCGACTTTCAAGCCGAGGATCGACTCACACCACGGTGGCACGTGGGACAGCCCTGTGAGAAAGCCTTCTGGGAAAGCCTCGTGGGAGAGCCTCAAGGGAAAGGCACAGATCCCTTGATCCAGGCGAAGGGAAGCGTGACACTGCTGCTACAGCTCGGGAGGAAAGCGCACGTGCATGCCCCCACTCGAGACGAGGACTGACTCCCCTGGGGAGACTCCAGAAATACCCCAAGATCCATGTCAGCACTGGAGAGGAATCCTCAGGTTCCGGCACCGTCTGCACACAAGGTTTTAGGCCCCGGCATCGACGGGAGAAGAATCCCGAGAGGCCCCCGAGCAACTCGCTTGGGGACTGGCCTTTCCTGAGGCCACCAGAGCGGGTCCCTGAGGTCCCCGTCGTAAGTCGAGAGCACCTGCCGCAACTTGAGAACATCCAGGAGGTTCTCCCCTCCAGGCGAGATGAGGCCCATTTCCGCTGAGGCGTCTCGAGGCTAATCACACCTAACCTTTGGAACTTCCAAAGGACCCTTCACACCCTTGCTGCAACTCAAGAAGTTCCCCGACATACCCGTCTCCACTCGAGAGGAAGCACCAGAGACCCGCCCACATCCAGAGGAGCCCCGTTTCCGCCTCCTAGCTCGAGTGGAGGGATCCTTTCCCTGCGTGGTCGGGAAAGAATTCCGGGCGTTCCTGTCGCATCTCAAGAGGAGGTGCTCTCCACAGGAAAGGCGAGAGGAACTCCAGGGTCGTGCCACCATTCCCAGAGTCCCCCAGATGTCTTAGTCCATTTCAGGGAAACCTGATTTCAATGCACTGCCTCGAATTTCTAGCCGAGGATCGACTCACACCACGATGGCACGTGGGACAGCACTGTGGGAAAGCCTCGTGGGAAAGCCTCGAGGGAAAGCCACAGATCCCTTGATCCACGCGAAGGGAAGCGTTGCACTGCTGCTACAGCTCGGGAGGAAAGCGCACGTTCATGCCCCCACACAAGACGACGACTAACTCCCCTGGGGAGACTTCAGAAGTACCCCAAGATCCATGTCAGCACTGGAGAGGAAACCTCAGGTTCCGGCACCGACTCCACACAGGGTCTTAGGCCCCGGCATCGACGGGAGAGGAATCCCGAGAGGCCCCAGAGCAACTCGCATGGGGACTGGCCTTTCCTGAGGCCACCAGAGCGGTTCCCTGAGGTCCCCGTAGTAAGTCAAGAGCACCTGCCGCAACTCGAGAAAATCCAGGAGGTTCTCCCCTCCAGGCGAGATGAGGCCCTTTTCCTCTGAGGCGTCTCGAGGCTAACCATACCTAACATCTGGAACTTCCAAAGGGTCCTTCACACCCTTGCTGCAACTCAAGAAGTTCCCCGACATACCTGACTCCACTCGAGAGGAAGCACGAGAATCCCGCCCACATCCAGAGGAGCCCCGTTTCCGCCTCATACCTCGAGGTCAGGTATCCTTTCCCTGCATGTTCGGGAAAGAATTCCCGGTGTTCCCGTCGCATCTCATGAGGAGGCGCTCTCCACAGGAAAGGCGGAGGAACTCCAGGGTCATGCCACCATTCCAAGAGTCCCCCAGATATCTCAGTCTGCCGGGGTCCAGCCCCGCTGGATCCAGGGAATTCGACGGATGGACGGCGTTGTCGTGGAAAGTCTTTTTTATTTATTAATGTAAGATTAGATTAAGAAATTATAGTGTAGTAAGAAGATTAACTGGAGGAAAAGGGCTGAATATCTTGGTTTACGTGGAAGGCCAATAAAATTCCAGACAAAGAATTTTCACCATCTACGTTGGGCCACCAGCCCCTGCTTGAATATCTAAGGGTGCCTCACCTTAAGCTCCCTTTCGTGCAGGTCTTAACAGCCAGGCAAGTAAGTAGACCTGGCGAGCCTCCGCGCCCCTGGTGGAGATTCAGCCTGAAGTTAAAGTAAAAAGCAGAGAGAAGGAAAGGGAGAGAAGAAGAAAGAGAGAAAAAGACACGGGGGGAGCCTGAGTCTCAAGAAACCAGGCCGAGAGACTAGTTCGAGAAACTGGTCCGAGAAACTGGCCCCATCCTTTATTGTTCATAAAGCCTTTTATACTTTTGATAAAACATGGAGTTCAATGGGTAACACAAAATTATGTAGCGTTTGCACCCCAGACTCTTTCTGTACATCATTTTGTATACAAAAGGTCTCTGGTGATTTACATTATCTTCTGGCCAAGAGGCTTGTTAAACACTTTTTGGCTCTCTTCCTTAATGAATGTTAATTTTGTTTCCTCTGAAGTGTTTTTCTTTAATCTGCATTTCCTTAAAGCATTAAAGTTACATCTCTATAAAACAAAGGTGCAGTGGGTTATAACAAAGAAGGTACTTAACTCAAAGATCTAATGTTCCTAATACCAGGTCTACTACTTGTTTTTTTAATATACCAACTCTATCTAAAAATAAAGGATATGAAAATTTAGCAGCAAGCATTGACCCAAAAAATGAAACTTTTAATCAGTCCTATTATAAAGATTTTGACTCCTCGGATGCCCCTACATTCCTAGGATGCTTTAAGCTTCCTGTGCCTCCTGGGGAAAGGAGGCCTCAAACAATCACATGCCCAGCTGTACGAGTCCTGCAGGCAGGCTAGAAAGCATTCAGAGGGGTTTTTGGATTGAAACACTCTTTCAAATGCTGAAGACTAAAGCCCTGAATTGACTTTTTCCAGAAAATGTCAGAAGAGTGGAAAAGCAGAGCAAAAAAGCCGGCAGATTTTTGTTGGGGTATGTGCGTAGGAACTTCCAGAGGGGTCCCTGAAGTCTGAACACACCATGCCTATGTCAGTTTTCTTCCTCATGACGTTATCACGGACGGGAGTCCTCATACTGGCTCCCAGCATCAGTCCAATCCAGAGGAACCTGTTTTCCCTGCACTGCCTCGACTTTCACGCTGAGGATCAACTCACACCACGGTGGCACGAGGGAAAGCCCTGTGAGAAAGCCTCGTGGGAAAGCCTCCAGGGAAAGCCACAGATCCCTTGATCCACACGACGGGAAGCGTGACCCTGCTGCTACAGCTCGGGAGGAAAGCACACGTGCGTGCCCTCACTTGAGAGGAGGATTGACTCTCCAGGGGAGACTCCAGAAGAGCCCCAATATCCATGTCAGCACTGCAGAGGAAACCTCAGGTTCCGGCCCCGAACCACACAAGTTGTTCGGCCCGGGCATCAACAGGAGAGTTATCAAGAGAAGCCCCCCAGCATCTGGCATGGGGACTGGCCTTTGATGAAGCCACCAGAGCGGGTCCCTGACGTCCCCGTCGTAAGTCGGGAGCACCTGCCGCAACTCGAGAAAATCCAGGAGGTTCTCCCCTCCAGGCGAGATGAGGCCCATTTCCAATGAGGTGTCTCGAGGCTAATTACATCTAATCTCTGGAACTTCCAAAGGGTCCTTCACACCCTTGCTGCAACTCAAGAAGTTCCCCGACATTCCCATCTCCACTCGAGAGGAAACACGAGGGTCCTGCCCACATCCAGAGTAGCCCCGTTTCATCCTCCTAGCTAGAGATGAGGGATCCTTTCCCTGCTTGGTCGGGAAAGAACTTCCGGCATTCCCGTCGCATCTCAGGTGGAGGCGCTCTCCACAGGAAGGGAGAGAGGAACTCCATGGTCGTGCCACCATTTCAAGCGTCCCCAGATGTCTCAGTCCATTCCAGAGGATCTTGTTTTTACAGAGTGCCTAAACTTTCATGCCGAGGATCGCCTCACACCACGGTGGCACGGGGGACAGCCCTGTGGGAAAGCCTCGTGGGAAAGCCTCTAGGAAAAGCCTAGAGGAAAAGCCACAGATCCATTGATCCACGCGACGGGAAGCATGACACTGCTGCTACAGCTCGGGAGGAAGGGGCATGCGCATGCCCCCACTCGAGACGAGGACTGATTCCCCTTGGGAGACTTCAGAAGTATCCCAAAAACATGTCAGCACTGGAGAGGAATACTCAGGTTCTGGCCCCCACTCCACACAAGGTCTTGGGCCCCGGCATCTACCGGTGAGGAATCCCGAGAGGCCCTCTAGCAACTCACATGGGAACTGGTCTTTCCTAAGGCCAACAGAACGGGTCCCTGAGGTCCCCGTCGTAAGTCGAGAGCACCTGCCACAACTCGAGAAAATGAAGGAGATTCTCCCCTTCAGGCGAGATGAAGCCCATTTCCACTGAGACGTCTCGAGGCTAATCACACCTAACCTCTGGAACTTCCAAAGGGTCCTTCACACCATAGCTGCAACTCAAGAAGTTCCACGAGAGACCCGTCGCCACTACATAGGAATCACCAGGGTACCACCCACATCCAGAGGAGCCCCAATTCCCCCTCCTAGCTCAATGTGAGGGATCCTTTCCCTGATTGGCCGGGAAAGAATTCCTGTCGTACCTGTCGCATCTCAAGAGGAGGCACGCTCCACAAGAAAGGTGAGAGGAACTCCAGGGTCGTTCCACCATTCCAAGAGTCCCCCAGATGTCTCAGTCCTTTCCAGAGGAACTTGTTTACCCTGCACTGCCTCGACGTTCACGCGGAGGACCGACACACACGATGGTGGCACGTGGGACAGCCCTGTGGGAAAGCCTCGTGGGAAAGCCTCGAGGGAAAACAAGAAACCCCTTGATCAACCCAACGGGGAAAATTGACTCTGCTCCTAATGCTCGGGAGAAAAGCGCACGCGCATGCCCCCATTGGAGACGAAGATGACTCCCCTGTGGAGACTCCAGTAGTACCCCAAGATCCATGTTAGCACTGGAGAGGAAACCTCAGGTTCGGGCACCGACTCCAAACAAGGTCTTAGGCCCCGTCATCGACCGGAGAGGAATCCCGAGAGGCCCCTTAGCAACTCGCAAGTCGACTGGCATTTCCTGAGTGGACCAGAGCGGGTTACATAAGTCCCGGTCGTAACTGGAGAGCACCTGCTGAAACTCGAGAAAATCCGAGGAGGTTCTCCCCTGCAGGCGAGATGAGGCCCATTTCCGCTGAGGCGTCTCGAGTCTAATCACACCTAACCTCTGGAACTTCCAAAGGGTCCATCACACCCTTGCTGCAACTCAAGAAGTTCACCGACATACCCGTCTCCACACGAGAGGAAGCACCAGAGACCCGCCCACATCCAGAGGAGCCCCGTTTCCGCCTCCTAGCTCGAGAGGAGGGATCCTTTCCCTGCGTAGACAGGAAAGAATTCCTGGCGTTCCTGGCGCATCTCAAGAGGAGGCGCTCTCCACAGGAAAGGCGAGAGGAACTCCAGGGTCGTGCCACCATTCCCAGAGTCCCCCAGATGTCTCAGTCCATTTCAGGGAAACCTGATTTCCCTGCACTGCCTCGAATTTCTAGCCGAAGATCGACTCACACCACGATGGCACATGAAACAGCCCTGTGGGAAAGCCTCGTGGGAAAGCCACGAGGGAAAGCCACAGATCCCTTGATCCATGCAAAGGGAAGCGTGACACTGCTGCTACAGCTCGGGAGGAAAGCGCACGTTCATGCCCCCACACAAGACGACGACTAACTCCCCTGGGGAGACTCCAGAAGTACCCCAAGATCCATGTCCACACTGGAGAGGAATCCTCCGGTTCCGGCACCGACTCCACACAAGGTCTTAGGCCCCGGCATCGAAGGGAGAGGAATCCTGAGAGGCCCCCGAGGAACTCGCATGGCTCCTGGCCCTTCCTGAGGCCACTAGAGCGGGTCCCTGAGGTCCCCGTCGTAAGTCGAGAGCACCTGCCGCAACTAGAGAAAATCCATTAGGTTCTCCCCTCCAGGCGAGATGAGGCCCATTTCCGCTGAGGCGTCTCAACGCTAATCACACCTAACCTCTGGAACTTCCAAAGGGTCCTTCACACCCTAGCTGCAACTCAAGAGGTTCCAGGAGAGACCCGTCGCCACTCCATAGGAATCACCAGGGTACCACCCACATCCAGAGGAGCCCCAATTCCCCCTCCTGGCTCAAGATGAGGGATCCTTTCCCTGATTGGCCGGGAAAAATTCCTGTCGTACCTGTCGCATCTCAAGAGGAGGCACGCTCCACAAGAAAGGTGAGAGGAACTCCAGGGTCGTTCCACCATTCCAAGAGTCCCCCAGATGTCTCAGTCCTTTCCAGAGGAACTTGTTTACCCTTCACTGCCTCGACGTTCACGGGGAGGACTGACTCACACGATGGTGGCACGTGGGACAGCCCTGTGGGAAAGCCTCGTGGGAAAGCCTCGTGGGAAAGCCTCGAGGGAAAACAAGAAACCCCTTGATCAACCCAACGGGAAAATTGACTGTGCTCCTAATGCTCGGGAGAAAAGCGCACGTGCATGCCCCCATTGGAGATGAAGATGACTACCCTGTGGAGACTCCAGTAGTACCCCAAGATCCATGTCAGCACTGGAGAGGAAACCTCAGGTTCGGGCACCGATTCCAAACAAGGTCTTAGGCCCCGTCATCGACCGGAGAGGAATCCCGAGAGGCCCCTTAGCAACTCCAAGTCGACTGGCATTACCTGAGCGGACCAGAGCGGGTTACATAAGTCCCGGTCGTAACTGGAGAGCACCTGCTGAAACTCGAGAAAACCCAGGAGGTTCTCCCCTGCAGGCGAGATGAGGCCCATTTCCGCTGAGGTGTCTCGAGTCTAATCACACCTAACCTCTGGAACTTCCAAAGGGTCCTTCACACCCTTGCTGCAACTCAAGAAGATCCCCGACATACCCCTCTCCACCAGAGAGGAAGAACAAGAGTCCCGACCACATCCAGAGGAGCCCCGTTTCAGCCTCGTACCTCGCGGTCAGGTATCCTTTCCCTGTATGTTCCGGAAAGAATTCCCGGTGTTCCCGTCGCATCTCATGAGGAGGCGCTCTCCACAGGAAAGGCGAGAGAAACTCCAGTGTCGTGCCATCATTCCAAGAGTCCCCCAGATATCTCAGTGTGCCGGTGTCCAGCCACGCTGCATCCAGGGAATTTGACGGAATGGACGGCGTTGACGTGGAAAGTCTTGTGTATTTATTAATGTAAGATTAGATTAAGAAATTATAGGGTAGTAAGAAGATTAACTGGAGGAAAAAGGCTGAATAGCTAGGTTTACGCGGAAGGCCAATAAAATTCCCGACAAGGAATTTTCTGGCGGACTCTGGGAATGGTGGCACGACCCTCGAGTTCCTCTGTGACTTTCACACTAGGCTTTCCCACAGGGCTTTCCCACGAGTCTTATCCACAGGGCTGTCCCACGTGCCACCGTGGTGTGAGTCGATCCTCGGCTTGAAAGTCGAGGCAGGGCAGGGAAAACAGGTTTCCCTGGAATGGACTGAGACATCTGGGGGACTCTGGGAATGGTTGCACGACCCTGGAGTTCCTCTCGCCTTTCCTGTGGAGAGCACCTCCTCTTGAGATGCGACGGGACGCCGGGAATTCTTTCACGACCACGCAGGGAAAGGATCCCTCCTCTCGAGCTAGGAGGCGGAAACGTGGCTCCTCTGGATGTGGGCGGGACTCTCGTTCTTCCTCTCGAGTGGAGACGGGTATGTCGGGGATCTTCCTGAGTTGCAGCAAGGGTGTGAAGGACCCTTTGGAAGTTCCAGAGGTTAGGTGTGATTAGTCTCGAGACGCCTCAGCGGAAATGGGCCTCATCTCGCCTGGAGGTGAGAACCTCCTGGATTTTCTCGAGTTGCGGCAGGTGCTCTCGACTTACGACGGGGACCTCAGGGACACGCTCTGGTGGCCTCAGGAAAGGCCAATCCCCATGCGAGTTGCTCTGGGGGCCTCTCGGGATTCCTCTCCCCTCGATGCCGGGGCCAAAGATCTTGTGTGGAGTCGGTGCCGGAACCTGAGGATTTCTCTCCCAGTGCTGACATGGATCTTGGGGTACTTCTGGAGTCTCTCCAGGGGAGTCAGTCCTCGTCTCGAGTGGGGGCATACATTTGCGCTTTCCTCCCGAGCTGTAGCAGCAGTGTCACGCTTCCCTTCGCGTATATCAAGGGATCTGTGGCTTTCCCACGAGGCTTTCGCAAAGGGCTGTCCCAAGTGCCACCGTGGTGTGAGTTGATCCTCGGCTTGAAAGTCGAGGCAGTGCAGGGAAAACAGTTTCCCTGGAATGGACTGAGACATCTGGGGGACTCTTGGACGTGGCACGACCCTGGAGTTCCTCTCGCCTTTCCTGTGCAGAGCGCCTCCTCTTGAGAT
>NW_017189879.1:0-24878 GCF_001704415.2 Capra hircus | reverse complement strand
GACGTGAAAAGGGAAGGAGAAATAGGCCGACACAGAACATGACACAGTGTATGTCTTGTGGAGGGACCACGTGATGTCGGCACCTGCTGTCTGTCGGCCATGCCGCAGCTGCCTGCGTCTTATCCGTGCTTGGTCGCGTTCTGGTGTCGTTGGGCCTTGTGTGTGTGCTTTGCTGGAGTACACCTTCTTCACGTGCTGCGGTGTTGGTGTGCGTGGCATTAGACGCTAGTGTGGACACTGTGGGTGTAGCTTGTACAGGTGCCACGTCGGCCATGTGTGTATCATGTGGGCTGGCGCATGGGTTGTGTATGTGCGGTTATGTGCCTGTGTGTGCGAGTGTGAGGGCGCGCGGCAGTACACAGGCCTGCAGACAGAGCACAGCCAGGCATAAGGACAATGCAGTGTGTGTGTGAGTTGTGTGTACACATCGTGCACACAGGGGTGGGTGGTTGTCGTGGCCAGTGTGTGGCTGTGGGGCAGGAGTGTGTGTGGGCGTATGCATGTGCAGTTGTGCGCAGAGACAGAGGCAGGGGAGCAGAGACACAGCGCCAGGCCAAAGGACAACGCCTGATCTATCTTCAGCGTGTTGTGCTGTGTGTATTGTTTGTGGCTGGTGTTGTAGCGGCCATTGTGTGTGAGGGATGTGCTGGTGGTTGTGATGTGCAGGGATGTGCGTGGTTGTCGGCGGGGTGTGTGGTGTGTAGGGGCGGCGGGGTGCATATGGCGCTGTGTGTGGTGTGGTATGGGGTCGCGTCCCAGGCTGTTGTGCCGTAGTTGTGCAGGCGGGTTATGTGTGCGGTTATGCGATGGTTGTTGTGGGGTCTGTGGCCTTGGGTGGCTGCTGGGCAGAAACAGAGACAGCAGAGACCCACAGCTAGCGCAAAGGACAAGGCCCAGTGTGTGTGTAGGTATGGGTTCCGTCCCTCTACCCCTTCCCTCCCTCCTTCCACCTTCACAGGACAGGTTGCCTTTAAGATGAGTCTGCCTGTTGTTAATACACCCTTGACATGAAGATTGCTACAGTCTGACCTGTCACGCCTATAACCTGGGCAACGAGGTGGTCAAACATCCTTGGTAGCTAGGTATAGCTTTGTCTGTGGAAGGTAGAAGCCTTCCTTCCATCCCTCGCTGCAGACAAGCAAACTGACCACAACTAAAAACAATGGTGTTTGCCACTTGAGGCAAACCTTACACAGTCTCTACTGACTGACATGCCACCCACTTCACTGAGCAAATCCTAGGAGCCTTCACCCAAAGCTCTTGCAAAATTCTTCAGAACTGTCAGTCTACCAGTCACCCACCATCATCAGGTGAGGTGTAGAGGACTGATGGAAAAACTGGAAGAATGACTTCTTCCATGGGGTTGATGAACTGAGGAATAGGATGCTAAAGTGGATGCCTGACTTCCTGAGGAAAAGAGGATTTGGGGAGAGGGGCAGGACTGTCGACTTAGAAGGTTGAGTTGAACACGTACACATAAACTGTATGTCAAAAACAACCAAAAAGCACCTACTATGCCAGCACAGGAAAGTAGACTTATGACTTTGCATTAACCCCTAAGGGAAAATAATCTGAAAACCTGAAATGAACGCGACTTTGTAAATCCACCCTATACTTCATTTCTTCCATAAGGATGGTGTCATGTGCATATCTGAGGTGATTGATATTTCTCCCAGCAATCTTAATTCCAGCTTGCGCTTCATCCAGCCCAGCGTGTCTCATGATGTGTACTCAGCATGTAAGTTGAATAAGCAGAGTAATGATATACAGCCTTCATGGACTCCTTTCCCTATTTGGAACCAGCCTGTTTGTGTTCCATGTCTAGTTCTAACTGTTGCTTCCTGACCTGTAGAAATGCAGGTTTCTCATTTTTTTTAATTAATTTTTTTAAAAAATTTCCTAACCTGATTGAAAAGCGAGAGAGACAGAGAGAAGACAGATGGAGGGACAGGCGGACAGACAGCAGGAAAAAATAAATAAATAAATAAATAAAATAATAAAAGGACCTATGGCTCAATCTGTTGCTTTCCAGATACAAAGAGAAAACAAAGGACTGAAAGGACACAATGTTTAAAATGTGAATTTTGAAAGATGGACATCCACTTGGTCACTTCATACAACACCCCTGTCAGCAGAATGGAATCATTTCTCTTTTTCTCTCAACCTGGTCCTTCCAGACTTCAGAAACTCTCAGTGAGGATTCTTATCTTCTTGGCGATAGTGATTTCCACACATTCCTTAGGGGCCCAGAGGATGTTTCTGTGAAACGGGGATACACACTTCTGGATAGGAGAGTCCTGTGCTATGTGTGTTTGTTCCTTTGCATGCGGTTCTTCATCCGAAAGGGGGACTGGATCCTGAAGTTTTCCGAGTTGCCTCCACTATCTGAGGACAACCCTCTTTAGGGGGGAACATTTCCCATGTTCTCTTGCCCTTCTGATGGAGGATTTAAAGGGGGACCCCTTGTACCTGAAGCCCTGTGGATGGAGGCTAGATGATTTGGTGAATCTTTCTGACAGAGCTTCCCTGGTGGCTCATGCTGGGAGCCAGCATGGGGAATCCTGCCCCTGGCAAAGGTCATGAGGAAGAGGCCTGATATGCAAAGGCAGGATCAGGCCTCGTGGGGCCCCCTGGAACTTCTCGAGCATCCACCCCAAAACCAGAATCTGTCTGTCTTATTATTTTATGACTATCACCAACTCCTATGACATTAGCAGGGGGCTATCCCCGACCAGCTTTCTCTGGAAAAAGTTAACTTAGAGCTCCAGTTAACAGTCTCCTGCATATAAAAGGAGTGTCTCGGCTCAAACCCCTCTGATGGCTCTCTAACTTCCCTGACAGGTTTACCTGGACTTTTACAATGACACATGTGATTGTTTATAGCACCCCAACCGCGAGAGGCATGAAGCTTAAAACATCTTAAAGATACAGAGCCCTTTTTAAAGAGCTAAGAATTATATTGATGAAGGGTTTCATTGTTGAGTTAATGATTGCAGCCAGGCCTCCATATCCTTTATATTTTAGGCACCTGGAGGATATTAATCAATATAATTGGGATGTAGAAAAAAGAATATAGTAGTTTTAATGTCAGCAATGCTAGACTTTTGAGTTAATGAATTTTCTCTTTGTTATAAATCACTGTACTCCTCTTTCCTTGTTATAAATTGTTGTGTCCTTGCTATGTAAGAATGTAACCTTAATTAGTGCTTTCTGAGAGTGGCACCAGACTTTAGTAAGAACAACACTTTTAGGGCAAATTAGTTTTCTGGTTGACAGACCCTTATCAGAAACGGGCCATAAAATGCTAATAGGCCTCCTGGCCAGAAGATGATGTAAATCACCTAAGACCTGTGTATACAGCTAAGTATGCAGAGAGAAAGCCTGGTCTCGATAAGGGTCAGTGCTGCTGACCCTATATGACTTTGTATTATCCATTGATCTCTATGTACAACTTAAAGTATAGAAGCTTTCCTGGAAAATAAAGAGACAGACGAGTTTCCTGGAAAGACTGGTTTCCGTCTTTTCCTCTTCTCCTTTTTCAGGCTGAATTCCCATCTGGAACACAAAGCCTCGCCTTGTCTACGAATCTTGCCTGGGCTTCTAGGACCCAAACAGGGAGGCACTTTGCATCTCCTTTCCTTTGGGAGACTGAGAGGGTGCCTGTGGCCTAACGTAGATGGTGCAAGTCCCTTGTTTCAGGCCTGTTGTGTAAACCAAGGAACTTCAGCACCTTTTTCTCTACTACATTATTCTCTTCTAATCTCTCTTTATATCTCTAAATAAATAATTATTTCCTGATTGCTGATGCCATCTCCCCTTGGAATTACCCTGGATTCACCAGGGCTGGACCCCGGCAGGCTCACATGTTCAAGAGTCTTCCTGTGATGCAGGAAACCCGAGTTCCAGGAAGGCCCGCTCCAGGACCCAACCCAACCCTGACGCTTAGAAATCAATCTCCTTGACTGACTCCCCCTCCACCGACTGGTTTCAAATCCACTCCAGGAAACCTGTATGTTTCCTTGGTTTCCCTAAAAGTGTCTCTGAGGAAGAAATACCTAATTGCTTGCACCACAGGCCTGCTTTCCCGAACCCGTCCATCGACATCACAAAGATATGATAACTGTTTCACTGAATGGAGGATCTGTGCTCAGAAAATCTTTCCACGACATGGAGGCCCAAACTAACTAACCTATTTGGTCCCTCCCTCCTCCTTCCTTCCTTCCTTCCTTTGGGTTTTTTTTTTCTTTCCTTTCTGTCCTTTTTTCTTTGTCTCTCACGTCCATGCACACGCACACGCACATGCACCGTTTCTCGCATACACGCGTACATGCACACACAGCCACCAGCTCAGCTTTTCATGGGTTCCAGGCAAGTGTCAGAGGAGGGAATTGCTGGGGTCTGGAGTAGGCCGCCATCCCCACCCCACCCAAGCCCACCCCAATGCATGTGAACCTCCTGTGCCCTATAGAGTGTTTTGGATTCAAGTGACTTAAGAGCCAGCTGGCGCCAGAGGAAAGCTCTCCCCCTCCCTCCTTTTCTGTCTTTCTGAAGGCAGGCAGGAATGAAAATCTCCTCCTACGGAGGGGAAGACGTCATGTGACGATGGCTGTTTAGACACATGTCCATGGTCTTCACATGTTTGAGCAGGGTTTCTTGAGTTACAAAAAGGAGACTCCTTTGGCCTGACACGAGATGAGTTTGTCCCTCAGCCTCCCTCCCCACCCCTAGTCCCTTTCCTCTGTGGGGTGCCAAAGGGGCAGTCTCAAGGTGGAGAAATGGGATGGGGGGATGGGGGATGGGGGATGGGGGGATGGGGATGGGGATGGAGTGGGTGGGGCAGATCACCATTCAATAGAGAGAAACTCCAGGCAAGTCAAAAGCTCTGACTTGACTGGAAAGCTTTCTGCATTTGAATGAAGCTATCCGAGGAGGCCCTGCAGGGGGAGAGTGAAGGTGGGACCCACAGCCTAACCTGCTGGGCTGAAGAGGCCCTCTGGCGGAGGCGGGGGCACACCTGACTCCTGCAACTCGATCCTTTCAAGGAAACTTCTGGGGTGACTCCCGTCCAGGGAATCATCAAAATTGGCCTGTTTCTGAAAAAGGCCCGAGTCACAGCTGTGACAGATTCTCTGGATCTCTTGACACATGGATTCACCTTCACCCTCCCATCTTGTCGTATCCTTTGGACACACTGGAAGAGGTCTTTGGCCTCGGCCAGGAAACAAGACAAGACAAACAAATACTTTTTTCTTTTTCTTTTTTTTTTTTTTTGAACAGGGTGAAAACAATGCATGGCTGTGGATTGGAGAGAAACCCGCTCCTCTCACATGCCTGAAGGCAGGAAGTTATCAGCCTGACAGAACCTGCCTTCCCGTCTCAGGGGAACCTGGACAGTCCCCTTGCCTCGAGTGCCCCCAACCCCTAGCCCAGCTCCCCACCGCAGCCCCCATCTCCCCAACCGCACCCCTTCACCAGGCTCTAGGCTGAGATGCCAGATTGCCGCCCTGCTGCTTGGCGCCCATCTCCATTAGCCAGGCCTGAAAGGCATGTGAAACAATGGACAGCGAATAGTGCACCCAGAAAGCACAAAATGATTCTCTTGAACACAAAACGGACATTTTTATGGATCCAAGTAGAGGTCGTTGATATCCTCATTTGATGCATGAGTAGGATTCACACAGACTTGACTTATTTTAGCTTTGATTGGTGCCCTATCCAGAGAAATCATGTGGGTCAGAAAGCAAAAACAGAACAGAACAAAATCAAAACCACAGCCAAGTCGAGGGAGTGCTGAACCAGAGGGACTCACCAATCCTGTGGCATCATTTGCCATACTCATCCTTTCTCTATGGCAAAGAGAGATTTTGAATTTATCCCCATATTGGTTTTTAGTGCCTGAAACCACACAACAGATATTGATCATGTCTAATTCTGATAATCTCTAAAAATATAAACCAGATCTCTTTATAAAATTACTTAATGATATCTTTAAATGCAAAAAGGTATGACATGTGAAAGAAAAATCAAAGTGCAATGAGCATTGTTAAGAGAGCTCGTGAAAATAGAGACAGGAGGCCACTGAGGAAGAGGTCTGTGTCTCAATCTGGGTGGAATGTAAACTTTGAGCACTTACTGTGTAACAGAGAACTCCAGATCATCTAAACAGGGTTCCTGAAATTCAAAATACCTATCATACCCTCCCCTTTCCCTAAATAACTTGTTACAGTCTACCCTTTAAGAAGAAATATTTCCTGTTTTGCATGACAGCAAATCATAATTGCTCTCAGATGGCTTTACAAGCTCATGAGTTTCAGCTTTCTAAGCCCCTGACTCTTTCCTGTGGAACATTCCCTTGGTTTTATTGAAATCTGTGTCCCTGAATGGCAATATCTAAGACCCCCAAATAAAGTTTTCTTTTTTTTTTTTGCAGCTAATACTGACTATTAATTGAAAGATAATAAAACTAAGTGATTTTATTTCATTTTTTAAGTTCCAGGCATATTGAAATATAGTTTCCTTAGTTAAGGACATATAACATCCTTAGTTCTAATGTGTACAGAATGTTGACTTGATGCACTTGTATGTTGCAAAATAATTACCACCAAAGCGGTAGCTAATAGTTTTATCACAACCCACAAATATTATTGCTGTATGTGAAAGAAACAAGTCACTCAGTCATGTTCGACTCTTTGCGACCTCATGGACTGTCGCCTACCAGGCTCCTCCAACCATGGAATTTTCCAGGCAAGAATACTAGAGTGGGTTGCCATTTCCTTCTTCAATTGTATGGGAAGAGAAATATTCGTGTCAACTGTCATGGAAACGTTCTAATATTATAATGCTACAATAATAATACTATTCATTATAATCACAATGCTATTTGTTACTTATACAGTATATATTTACCTTATACATGACACTTTCTTCCCCTTACATCATCGTCTTCCCATTTCTCCCTGCCCCAGCAGCTCTGTTATTGTAGTTTTCATTTTTTTTAAAATTGCTGACATGTAAGTGGCATTAGAAACTATTTTTCTTTCTCTACCTGACTTATTCATGTGGCATCACTCCCTAAGTAACATCCATGTTATCACAATATAATGATTTTTTCTTTTCTGTTGCTTAATTTTACATCTGTATCTACCTATCAAACTATCTCTGTCTGGATCATGTATCTTCTCTATCTATTCTTCCATTGATGGACACTTAGGCTGTTTCCATAACTTGACTATTGTGAACGATGCTGCAATGGACATGAGAGTGTAGATATCTCTCTGAGATTCTGTTTTTATTTTCTTTAGATGTACACCCAGAAGTGAGATTGTTGGAAGGATCAATAGTTTTTTAACCACTACTATTTTCTAAGTCCTTCTGAGGTTACACAATTAATTATTCATTATTTTCGAATATATGCCATTTGAATCAAAGCTATGGCATATGTATTAGGGAATACAGCTAAAACGACAACAAAAACACTCGCATGAACACTACGGTAGCAGAGGGTGTGTCCGCAGTGCCAGCTTTCCATGGCACATAAACTTCCACAAGCCCCCTGAAGTTGGCAAGTCATTCAAGAAACACTGAACAACAGTTTTCATGGACCAGGGTTGCCTAGGTGCCAGTCAATCCCCAGATAAATGGAGTGATTACAGACTACTTAAGGAACAAAGTGGAGAAACATATATTATTTCAACAAGACGAGCACTATGAGAAGAGAAGAAAGATGTTAAGTTGTGCCTGGGGAGCTAGAATTATTCAAACAGAAAAGAAAACATGTCAGACAAGGGGTGAGAATGGTTCAAAGTTAATGGAGCAAAATGGTGGAGACAGGCCTAGAAAATGCTAGCAGATGCTAGGGGCACAGCACACCTGGACCGGTGAGCATGCAGTGAGCTGAGAGCGATGGACATAGATCATCTGCAGGTCTGCATGGGCCGATCTCCAGAGCCCAAAGTGTGAAGGACTTAATGATAACACGCATGCTCACGGTCCCCACTGGTATGTTTCAACTGTGCTCTCAGCACTGTACAGACAGCTTCCCACACTTCTGATGGCACAGTGAGCTATGATTTCTTTATTTTGTCTACAGAAGATTCAGTAAGCTTCCCAAGTGATAGTACTAGGTATTGGCCAATTGCATTCAATCTTAGACTGTATTGCTTTAAAATGATTTTATTTATTTATTTTGGGGTGTGCTGTGTCTTCATTGCTCTGCAAGCTGTTCTCTGCAGAAAGAGGGGGCCGCTTCATGATTGTGTGTCTGGGCTTCTCATTGCTGTGGTTCCTCTTGGGAGCATGGGCACTGGGGCACGTGGGCTTCAGTTGCTGCTGGGTGTGGGCTCAAAACTTGCAGTGGCCAGAATCTAGAGCACAGACTCAATAACTGAGGCATACAGGCTTAGTTGCTCTGTTAACATGTGGGATCTTCCTGGACCAGGGATGAAACCCATGTCTCCTGCACGGGCATGGGTTTGTTTACCATGGAGCCACCAGGGAAGCCCCAGTCCCAAACTCAAGACTGATGTGTTTACGTCACCACTTTTTATTGGAGAGTTTTTAAACGATCTGGTCAGGCCTGGAAAAAGAACACAACATGTACGTACTTTCAATGTGATCATTGAGGCCAGGAGGAGTCATGCAGATGCTGATAAGGGAGTAAGGTTCTTTTCCTTACTTAATTTTTCCTTATTTGCCTTTTCGTAAGGTGATGATTTGACTCACAGTCCACACTCCTGATCCCACTGCTCCCCTCCATGAACTGGAGTTTGAACCTAGGTGGGCCTCTGAGCACACACATCGCTGGGTTCTGTCATGCTGGTTTGACCTTTGGTTCTCACAATCTGGCACTCTTGCTGCTTCTTGAAGTGACCTAGAGAAGAAGAACTCGAATTCCATATTAGATAAGCTTCTTTGACTAGCGATGGTGGCACAACAGCCACAACAAGTGGGATGGATAAACACAAAAGCTGGTTTCTTTTGGACTATGAGCCCACCTCTGTTCTTGTGTGTGTGTGTGTGTGTGTATGTGTGTGTGAGAGAGAGAGAGGCCTTTGTGGTCCTAAAGCAAGAAGCACTGAGGAGATAAGACTTTCTTTAACTAACATATTTTCCTTCATTTCAGTCTTGATGGTCCAATGATTTGGAGGATGACATTCAATGTTTCAGGGTAGATGATTTAAGAAGCTGTGAAGGGATTGCCCTGCGTGGTTGTCTAGTGGTTCATAATCCACCTGCTGATGAAGCAGGGGACAGGGTGTTTTCAATCAATCCCTGATCTGGGAAGATGCCACTGGGCTCCGGGTAGGTTCTATATAAACCTACAGAACGGACAGTGCCAGGCGTGAAGGTGAGGGCACACAGATAGGGGACTATGGATGAGGGTGACTGATACTGACTGACACTGACATCTCCATGTAGGTGGGTTGTGGCCAGCACACTCCTCTGGGGCAGGATGTTCCTAGGGCTGCTGGGGAGCGTGCACTAGCCGGAGGAGCAGGGGACCTAAGGGAACTCTCTGTCCTCTCTGCTCGATTTTGCCCCTGGAACCCTAATCTGCTCAAAGAGAGGGTTCATCCTATGGAAAGACAAACCCACAAGTGGGTGAACCTCATTTCTGGTTCACTTTAATTCTAAACGTGCAATGGTCGGATTCAGTCAACTCTCTGGATTTCTGTTCTCCCTGAGATCCCGGCCTGCTCACTGGAAGAACACATGGAGCTGGATGAGATCTCCCTCTGCATGGCAGCTCCAGTGGTGTACACATTTCAATGGCTGTGGCTTGTGGACGTCGCACTGAAAGCCTGAAACCGCCAGTGTTTCAGACACCTGTTTCCGCAATGAGTGAACAGTTCTAGCTGTGGGAAGCCCAAAACTTGCCACAAACTGTTCCTCTTCCTCCTCCTCCTCTCTGTCCCCATCATTCCCCCTACATGCAGGCTCCCCCATCTCGCCTGGCCCCGGACCATCCGGGTCTCAGCCACCCATGGAAAAGACCAGGAAAAAATGGTCCCATAATGATGCAGCCAAGAAAACGGAAGTCCACTTGGATGCAGTTAGGAGACACCTGAGCATACCTAGGCCAACATTGCCACCGTGTGGGATGATAGGCCAGTGTGAGGAGAGCTCAAGACTTCAGAGGAGGAGGAAGAGGAGCAGGAGGGAGGGAGGGAGGGAGGGAGGGGGTGGGGTGGGAAGGAGGGGTGGGGAGGGACAGGCTGAAGCTGTCTCAGGGAGATGATGTGGGTGAAAATGTTCCTGTTCAGAAGGGTGCTCGAAGAGATAGTTCCGGGACCATGAGAGCACAAAGGGCTTCGTTTTGCTCGCTGATCTTAAAGCTGGGAGTGGGAGATGGGGGACGGAATCATCCAGACATAGGAAAGACACCAGGCTGAGAAGGCAAGACAGATTCTTTACAAAAGTGAATCGGATGCTTTTCTGTCAATGGTTTCCATAATCAGAACATCATGGAAATCCCTCCATCTATTCATCTACCATCGTTTTGCTCCTTTTCTGTTCTCTACATTTTTAATGGCGAGTGAGTGAGAGAGTCTTTCAATGATTTGATAGGATTTTTGAATGTCGTGGGACCATGGTACTCTTCAGCCATGGATGAACGTGATAGCTTCTTTTGTCCACTTCAGCTTTCAGAGTTATCCTGAACTCCCCACCAAGTGAGGCCAGTGTGTTGCTGTGTGCTGGAGGACACCGTGCTACCCACATCTTGATCTTAGACTGAACAAAACCACCATTGGGAGTGTGTTCATTGGCTTCATTTCCTTTTCCTATGGCACTCACCTGACTGTCCTGTCCACTCTTTGGATCCCTTCTCTCCCCCTCCCCCTCAAGGTAATTGGTTCTTTTCTTTCTCCTCCTGCTCCTCTTTCTTCTCACCCTAGTTTCTCTCCCCACCTCTTCCCCTCCAAATCCCACTCTTTTCAAATTGACATCCAACTGACTGACAACGTTTTCTTTTGCCTTCTTTTCTTCCTTCCTTTCTTCTTTCGTTTCATTTCTTTGTTTGTTTTGTCTTTTTTGGTTCCCCCATTAATTTTCAGCTTTATAGAAGAGATTTTTTAGTGTAGTGTGTGACACAGCGATCACCAGGATACATCTAGTTAGTGACTGTCTGACACCACTTGGTGTCATGGCAAATGATATTTGGTGTCATGACTTAACCGTGACTCATTTATTTCATAAGTGGAAGGTTGCACCACTTTGTCCGTCTCCCTCACTAGTGGCACTCACTCATTCTCTCCCCTACCCCATCCCCACCACCAGTTCCCCCCTCCTTCCTCTGGCCACCATGTGTTCCTTTGTGGTAGCTATGAGCCTGCTTCTGTTTTGTTCTGTTCTGTTAACTGTGTATCGTTTGGTAGGTTCTGCATGGAAAGAAGTGACCTGAGGTATTTCATTTAGCATAATACCCTCTAAAGGTCTCTCCAAGTTCCTGCAGGCTGTGAGATTTCATTCCCTTCTGGTGGTTGAGTCCCATTCCTCTGTGTGTGTGTGTGTGTGTGTGTGTGTGTGTGTGTGTGTGTCTGCATGAGCATGTGCATGTGTGCACAACATGAATAGGACAGACATAGTCGTAGGCACACAGACAGAGATTTCTCTCATTATGGTCGTACCAATGTCTACCTTGGTATAGGTGTCGATACCACACATACATACGTCCATTTCTTCTTTGTCCCCTCTGTGGGCACTCCGTACAGTTGCTGGGTTGGGTCAAATGGGCAATCTTTGGTGGAGTGTTCCAAGGGGTCACAAGACTCTTTTCCCTAGTGATATGGTTTCTCTCTGTGTAAGGTTCCAGGTGCCTGCACACACACACCCCTCCGCAGCCCCCCACCCTCCCCCCACCCCCGCAGCTCTGCCACCCCAGACCTCCTGGCCGCCCGCCATTCCGGTGTTTGTAGCCAGTTATTTTGAAGTCCATGTTCTCCTGACCTCAAGTGCACTTTCACCACTCACCCTCGCATGCTTGGGTTTGTTGTCTTTGGACTTTGTCACGGTCTCTACCTAGGTTGAGTTTTGCTTTCTCTTGTTGGGGGTCCAAGTGTCTCCTTTTCCTTTCTTGCTCCTGGGCTTGCGTGTCTGTGTCTACTTTCGAAAGTCCTGCTTCGTTCTCGGAGCAGCGCTTGCCTGGTTTCGCTTTGCCGGTCCCTCCCTCCCTCTTTGGGGGGGGGGGGGCGGGCCGGGGGAGCTGGGATGTCACTGGTGCCCCTCTCTCTGGCGACATCGCCCCGTGCAAGCCCCGCCGCCGGTGTCTCTGTGGAATGTCCTGCCACCACCCTAGAATCACGTGGGGGAGCACGTCTCTTTCGTGTAAGCCTCCTGAGGAGATATTTCCCAGCTCCTCTCCCTTCTTGTGTGGCCAGGATCGCGTCGCATCGCGTCCCGTCGCTTGGCAGCGGCGGCTCCAGGCTGCGTTTGGGCGTTTGGGCTGCCGGCGCTGTGGCACCCTCGGCGGCCGGAGAATAACAGTCCTCGGGACGTTCGAGCCGGTTGTCGGGAGCCACCTGGCGGCCGCTTTTATATTGTTCCTCCCCTCTGGAGCTTCGGCGAGACTTTCAGGAGGGTTGTGACTCAGCCGCAGGGCTCGAGCAGAGCTCCGAGACACCGGCTACACTGGCTGAGACAGTCCCGGTGGAGCCGAGACCTAGGGAAGTTCTGCTGTCACCAGAGATTGATTCTTTTGTCTTTGAGGAGGGTGATCGTCGCGGAACTCTAGATGGAGCCTTTGGGGTGGCCTGACGAGGTCGGAGACAGAACGGCTGGACCCTACCTGGGCCAGGCTGCGCGGTGGGCAGGGAGAGGGCCTTCCCTGCCTGGAACACCTGGACTCAGACTCGGAGGTCCGGCTTCCTCCTCGGCTGCCCTCAGGAGCGTTCGCTTCGCCCTCGGCCCTCGCTGGAGGTGGGACTGGTCCAGACTGTGGTGTGGAGATCGCTGGAGGGCGAGCCTGGTTCCAGGCCTTCGGGTTCTTTCTGACCCAGGTGTTATCCGCGTCACACTCCGGACGTAGGGACCCGCCCAATGGAGTTGTGAGGGTTGATCGGGAGAGGCCGGCCAGCGCGGGAGCGTGTGCGGTCCCACGTGGGGTCCGGTCGCCCGAGGCGTCTCCTCACACGCATGCTTTGTTTTTCAAAATCCCGATAGGCCCGAAGATGTGGATGGAACAGACCCTGCTTTCTCCGGTGGCCAGGGAGGGCGCGCTCAACCCTTCAGTGTGCCCTCGTGGGGCTTGGTCATCGGATGCGACTTTTTCTCACCCCTCCCCAACTCCCTGAATCCCGACCAGGAGGTGTGGACTGTCTCGGGCTGTCCATCTAAGATGGTCTTGGCCCTGGTGCAGTCCCTTGTCGGGGCCCACTCTTCTCGTTGGAGGCACCTCGCTGATTCTTTTTGCACATCGAAGCCAAAACCCGTTCTGAGACTCGCACTAAATGGTACACCTAAACGTGTGGGTGAAGAGAGGAGGGCGTCTTTGGCCAGCTTTGTCTCCCTTGGCGTCCGTGTCCCCACTTTTGCCAACACGCACCCCCTCCCCCTTCTCACCTCCGCCCCACCCTGGGTGAGCAGATGAACCCCCAAGAACTCCAGGCCTGGTGTTTATGGTGTACTGCTGGAGACAGGTGGGTGAGCCATGGTTCCGGGTTCCCTCCCTGTGAGTCACAGATGGGCCCCGCTATTGGCTGCTGTCATTTTGTCGCCCTTAATGGGCCTTTTTTATCACCAGGTAAGTGCCAACATGGTGTGTTTCAATGTTTGTTATCAAAGACTGTGGGTCTTTGGATGCACATAGAGTTCCAGAGTTTTGGGCCACCAGCTGGTGTTTGATTTGGCATTGGTTACTGAAGCCATCTATGGGGGCTTGTGTGCTAGCTCCTGTGGTGTGTCTGAGCCAACTTGTGGTGCTATCCCTGGTCTGAGAGTGGCAAGAAGAGCGTACACTGCTTCAGGCACCTGGAAGTGAGTGGAGCAACTCTTGTTTTGTGGGGTTGTGCTACATGTCAAGCATTATCATGGGGATTTGGTTGTTCTTGCCTGAGGTGAGATGGTGGGGAGGTTGTTGGTGAAACTAAAGGTGGGCCCTTCTGGTGATTGTTTTTGCTATGCCTCCTCCAGCTCCACCTTGGCTCAACTGATTGATGTGGTATGGTTGTGTTTTCTGGGGTGAACCTAAGCTGTGCTGGAGGAGAGTTGAGTGTCCTTGGTAATGGTGTCTACTTTTCTTGGTCTGTCCATGTGGTCTCTTGCCTGTTTTTCCCCCTGCTTGCTGGGGAGAGTGAGGAAACCAATGGGAGGAGGATGACAGTAGCGGTTGGGTGCAGCCTCTGGCCCTGACATTTGGTCCTCTGTCCTGTGTTGGGGCATCACTGAAGTCACTGGTTTTCTGATGCAGCAGATGCTGTTTTGCTTTCATGGCGTGTGCCTTGTGAACAGTCCTCTCCATGCTCCCCACACTGAGAGGGCTACACTGTGTGCTCTGTGTAGGTGTGTGAGCATGCGTCATTTGACCCTTGGTGGTGTCCTTAGAGTGTTCCAGGTCATCCACCAGGTACCTGAGGTTGAGGAGTGGTGTCATTTCCCTTATCCAAGTCTTATCCCTTGGGTCCCTGCCATGAGGGTGTGTGTCCCAGGAGTGGGTCTCTCTAGGGGTGGGTGGTTCAGACAGTAGGAAAGGAATGCCTATTCCTGTTGTGGAGACTGATAGATGAGACCTTGCAGGGGGTGGGTTGTGGGTTCTGCTCTTGCCCTGACTGTGCATGTGTTCATGTGTGGTGGTTTACTTCTACTGCAGACTCCACCAAGACACCACAGTATCCAACACCGAAACATGTGGGCAGAAAGCCCTTCTTGCTGTGGGGTGGCGGACTGGGTGCACTAGCCCTGTGGTGAGATTGTGTTTGGCTCGTTGCCTACGGTGACCTGTTCTTCCCTGCTTGGAGTTAGAACAGGGTTATGCTGGGTGTTTGACAACTGAGGGGTTGTGCCTGTGCTGTGTGCATGTGTGGCTGGCCCTGTGGTATGAGCCCAGCGGGAAGGGGGGCTATGGAGTGCAATGTTTGGTTGGCCCTTCCTTCCCCAGTCCTACAGTGGCAGTGTAGAGGAGCCTATACCTGTCCTTCCCCCTGAGCTTCAGCCAGTTGAGTGTATGGTTATGTATGGATGGAGGTAGTTGGGTAGATGGTATGCAAGCCCTGGTGGAAAGGCTAGGTTGTGGGGCCTTGTCTGGTGATGGCAAGGATTGGCTGGCGTCCCAGATATTGCAGGACATCCTTTGCGTGGGTGGTGGTGGGATCTTGTGATGGTTTTCATGGTCATCTGGCTGTTTCCAGTGTTTCCTGGTCCCCAGAAAAATGCATGTGCATGTGTCCTACGGCCCTGGCTGTGTGCCTGCTGGCCCATCACTGTTATTGCTGGCTTTGTCTTAGATGTCCAAAGCCAGTGTGGTGGTGGTGGGTGTGAGCCTTATGAGGCTGGGGGTACCAGTCTGTTCTCCTGGGTGTGCTGTGGGACTGCCTGTGTGCTGGGAGGATGGGTGTGCTGTGAGGCTATTCATGTCCTGGGAGGCCTCTGGTGGTGAGATCCAGTGGTGTGACCATGTTTACTGGGTTGGTTTGAGCCATCCCCCTTGCAGTGTTGTGTGGCCACCCTAGCTCCACAGCGAGATCCATGGCATTGTCATGTGGCTGTAGTCTGTTGGTGCCCTTTTGTGTCCGTCTGCCTCAGAGTGCTTCCTGTAGGCTGCCCCCTGGGGCTGTGCCCTTGGTCCCACTTCCTGTGCCTGCCATGGCCCTGATCCACTGCTCATTTTGCTGCTGCCTGGCTGCCACTGCTACTGAACGCTGGATAAGGGGGAGCATTGAGCATCTGTGAAACCCAGTCCCACACGAACTGTTGGTATGGTACACTTGCCTCAGTGTGGTTGGGTCCTTGGTTTGCCCCCATTGAGCCAAGTGCCCTGACCTTTCTAAACATAATCCCTTACGCCTCTGTGGTGGGTGGAAGGATGGATACCAAGGGTGTGTTGGCCATTTGCCTTGATGGGGGTCTGTGTCCTGGCTCACAGTTCTAACAGGATGGCAAGGTTTGTAAGGGGGTGGTGTGGAGGAGCACTCCAGCCCATACACAACTGTGGTGATAGTAGCCCCCTGTGAACCTTGTTGAGAGTGTGATCCTATGTGGCAATGGCAGGAATCAGTGATTTCTGGTTTCCTGAACATATTTGAACCGTGCTAACATGATATTGTGGGATATTTGGCTAAAACGATACAGTGCATTGAGTGCAGGGCTAATCCCACACCTCCTAGCATGTTGTACTCGTGATCATTTCGCTATGTGGTTGTGCCAAAAGATTGAGCCATGAATGTCTGAAGATGAAAAGATGGGATGTGAAACTGAAACGGTGAAAAGGGCTTATTAGGGTCCTGCAGGGGGGTGCTGAGTTTCATGGTTTATGAAAACATGTCTAGGGGAGGACAAGGGAAATTAACATAAGATGCGCATGTTCACAACTTGCACAAAAATCCTTGTTTCGGAAGGAGGGAGACAGTCCTCTTTCTCCGGGCCTCTCGGGCCGAGTCTCCTGCCAACGAGAGAACGCACCGAGAGGAGAGGACGTTACGGCCCGTGGAACGGTCTCAGCACAGATACCCAGACGGTGGGCAGGGGAGGGGGAGGCCCACACACCTGAACCACCACAGGTGGCTCTGCAGCCAGGGCAGGGCCCTAAGGAATACAGCCACAGATGGATCGGGTGCCGGCACCCATCGTGGATGCGTGCGTGCGTGCGTGCGTGTCCCTGTGTGTCTCTTTCCTCCTCCGCCCTTGCCGCCCAGTGCCCTGAGGCATGCCCCTCGGCCAAGGTTGCCTGGGCAGCCGGAGCCTAAAGTTCCCGACGGGGGCTGGGGAGGGGGGTGCCAAGGAAGGGGGACCCAGTGCTGCCCGCCCACGCCGACTGGGGGCGTCGCGCCCCGATCTGGGACACTGACGGGGGCGGCAGCAACCGGATAGCCCTGTTTCCTCCTCTTCCCCGCGCCGCCACCCCACCTCACCCCACCTCACCCCACCCCAGCCCCCTTGGTTTTTCTGGTCCTCCCGTGGCCATCCACCGGCAGAGAGAATTCTCTGGCAAGGGGGGGGGGGGTTCGGGACCCCTCCTGGGGGACTTGCTTTTGGGAGAACGCTGGCTAAGTTACCTGGAGAGGAAGACTGAGGTCGAGGCGGGCGCGACGGTGGCGTGGGCGTGGACGTTGGCCCCGCTTCCCCTTCTCGGTGCACATATTCAGACGGCGGCGATCGGCTCTGCTTTGACCGTCTTCTGCGTTGGTTTTGGAACCAGACCTAGGGGCAAACAGAGAGAATTCCTTCTGAGGAGAGAGGCCGCCAGGTGCTTTCAGCCGACTCGGATCGGCATGGAGAGCCTGAAAGGGAGAACGGGGGCAGAGACGGGGGCCTACCTGAACTCTGCTTTCGGCAATGCCAAGCTCCCGGGCCAGCCGTTCTCTGGTCGCTATCCCAGGGTAGGGGTTCCGTTGAAAGAGCGCTTGCAGGGCGTCCTTCTGGCTCAGCCTCAGAACGAGCCGCCTCCTTCGAGATCCTGTGGCGACGGGCCCTGTGCAAGAAGAGCAGGGAGGGCAGAGTCTCAGAGCACACGGGGGAGGACTGGACGGCGGAGCCCAAGCGTGCTCCCCCTGTGCCTGAGCAAAGCCGGGAGCCCGGGGACGGGTGTGCATTTGGAAGTCACTTGGCGACACCCCGACAGCCAGGCTGAGAGGCAAGGGTGGTGGGGACATCCCCCACCCCCACCCACCCCACGCCGGCACGCAAGGAACACCAGCAAGCAGAAAGGAAACCAGACCCGGCCCCAAAACAAAGGCGGCAAGAAATCCCACCCGCCCCGTGTTTCCACCCGTCTGGGGGGGATGCCGGGGAGACGTCTCAATGGGGCTGCTCCCAGATTTCCCTCCATGACGATGCCAGTGGGAGGGAGCCTGGCTTCCCGGGGCTGACACGAGCAGAGGCCGTGTTTGCCATCACTAGGGGGAAGGGAACGGCAAGGCAGAAGGCACTAGGCCCCTGTGCAGAGGAAGCCACTGAAGGCGGCAAAGCCACAGAGCTCCCGGGCTCCCGTTCCCACAGGAAGATGTGAGGATAAAGGGCCTCATCCCAGCACAGCACCCGCTCCCACCCGCCCCCGGCCCCGCCCCCGGCCCCCGGCCCCGCCCCCGGCCCCCGGCAGCGCGCCCCCTGACACAACACCGTCTTCCCGGAAAAGAGAACGGAGAAGCCATGTGTGTGCCAAAGGAGCAAGACGAACGAACGATGCCCACCCCCCCCCGCGCCCCCCCCTCCGCCTTGGGCACACCTGACGCCTGGGAACCGCGGGCCCGTCCGATGGGTCCCCACCGTTCTCGGGCGGGGGGGAGGTCGACACGTTGGCCGAGAACCCTTGCCCGGGCCACCCGCAAATCCCCTGAGACGTGATCCGACCCCAGGGACCGAGGGCAAACGTACCGCTTGAGGTGCTGGAGGAGCCGGACGAAGCCATGGTGGGAGAGGCACTCGGGCGCGCTGCAGACTGCTGGCCCAGTGGGCGGGGCCCCAGCAGCTCAGGACTCTGGAGAGCGGGAGGCGGCTCCGCCCCCATTGACGTAAGCAGGGTTTAGGTGCGTAGATGGAGGGGGCCGCCCCTGGCCTCTTTCCAAGCAGAGACCGTGAAGGGAGTCCCGTGGAGCGAGTGGGCTTTTCCCGGGCACGGCCCGTGCCCCAGACCGCCCAGGTCCCCGTCGGGGTGGGCGGGCAGTTCGGGGGACTTCGGTTTGTGGCCGTCCCACGCAGCAGGGGGGGTGGGATCAACCCGGGGTGGATCAATCAGGGGCCCTCAGCAGTGCCAAGGGAGCTAACTGCCCGGGAACGCCCCTAGGTCCCTTTGAAGTGGCCGCCCACGCCGCCCCCCCCCCCCCGACCTCCTTTCCCAGCCTGCCTTGCCTTCCAAACCGCCCTGGGGTTTCCCGCCTTTTCACATTCCGCAGGTCCCTGGGCCTCGATTGCCCCCCGCCGGCTCCTCCGAGGCGTTCCGGGACACTGGACGCTCTCTCCAGCGCCCTCCACCTAGATCCCTCGCTGTTCCCGCCTCCGTTTCCCGCCTGCCCCTCCCCAACTCCTCCGTGCGCTGCTCTTGGCGTCCTTTCCCTACAGCAGTCCCAGAGCGCCACCCCCGAGGGCTTTGAGTTGCCTGGAGCCCAAGGCTCCGGCCAGAGACCTGAGGGGCCAGCGTCTGGACCGGCAGCTCACGCCATTTGGGGCTTTTCTCATGTGGAGCCTGAGGCCCGCACCGCCCCAGGCAACCCCCGCCCCCCCCCCCCCCCCCGCCCAGCGCAAGTGCCCTGGCGATACCCGCCCCAGGGGACAGTCTACCCCCTACTGTGGGGAAGGAGGTTCCACTAAGCCAAGGAAGCAACACGGGGGATGGACGAGGAGAGGCGCGTCTCCTTTCGCTGTGAACAGAGTGAGTCGAACCAGGGCAGCACGCCCCCAACCGTCTCGGGCAGTGTAGTCTTTCGGCCACCCGGGTTTCTAAACCCACCACGGGGGTTCACACGGGAACAGGCAGGGTGTCCGTATGGACTTCGAAACCACTGGGTCGATGCGTTCCGGGACGGGTTTGCAAGTAAAGAACGTCTGTCCGTCTGCGGGTGACGGGAGGATGCTGGTGGCAGGGCGGGCTCAGTCACCCCATACTGGGAGGAGGGGTCAGAGAGAGGCACGGAGGGGACTGGCCTTTGCTGGCGTACCGGGCACGTGTGTACACGTGGACATGGTCGAGAAAACGGCTGTGCGGGTAGGTCCCTCCTGCTGGCTCAGAGGCTCTGACCTCCGGACACCCGCCCAGAGCAGGCACCTTGAAACCGAGGGCAACGTGTCCGTGACGCAGCGTTTTAGGGATACCTGCAGGGGTCTCCCGGGGGCTTGACGCTGAGTCCCAGGCGCGGGCTCCGCACCCCCTCCCCTCCCCCGACCCCCCCCCACTGTACCCCAACTCTCCCTGCCTCCCGCCCTCCCTCTCCCTCCCTCTCTCCCTTCACCCCCACTCTCTCCCTTCGCCCCCCACCCTCTCCCGCCACCCACTCGCCCCCTCCCACCTTGCATCTCCCAACCTTTCCGCCTTTTCACTCCCCCTGTCTCCCGCTCCCCCTCCGTCTGCTGCTCCTGGCGTAGGGAAGGAGTTCTCCTGGGTGGACTGCTGGAAGGGCGGGACCAGAAGACAGACGAGCCAGACCCCAAAGCACCTGTGCAGGGCACGGGGGTTTCCCTCTTGGGTCCACGGAATGGTCCCTCTGAGGCAGCCTCTCGGTCACTGCCATGCAGGGATTACTTGAGGCTTCAGATAAGGGTGTCCCCCTGTTTGGGGGTGGGGCCCAGCTCTGGGCGGGGGGCTTGTCCCCAGAGTGGTTGGTAGACATCCCGGCGGGGTTCTCTCCTCTTCCCACACACCAAACCTCCCCCCACCCCGGCTTCCCCGAGCATCCCAGGCAAGGAGACCTGAACGTGGGCAGGGGGAGAAGGCGCCCCCTCCCTTCCTCTCCCTCTAAGCCCCAGGGCCTGGGGAGCCTGGCAGCATGTCGAGGAGGGCCTGGTAATCCTCCTCACTGAGGGGTGCTTCCAGGGTGGCCTCAACCCCCTCGTCCCCCGCAGGGGCCCCCGGAGGAGACCAGGGCGTGTCCCGGGTGGCCGTGGCAGCCAGGATTTCCTCTAGGAGGCTGGGTGACCCGGGGAAGGCTGGGTGGGCCCCCGCGACGACAGGAGAGGACCCCGGGAAAGGACCCGGCGAGCCCGGGATGCCCGGGGCAGCCAGGAGCGCGTCTTGGAGGCTGGGTGAGCCTGGGAGGGCGAGGCGTGCCCGTTCACCGGCACAGGGCCCCAGGGAAGGCCCCGGCGTGGCGCGGATGCCGGTGGCAGCCAAGATTTCCTCTAAGAGGCTGGGTGTGCCAGCGAGAGCTGCCTGTTGCGCTGCGACGGCAGAGGGCCCCGGGGAAGGCCCCGGCGAGGCGGGGGCGCCCGCGGCCGCCAAGAGCTCGTCGAGGAGGCTGGGTGCGCCTGGCAGGGCCGGGTCCACCCCGTGGTCGGCAGCGGCCCCCGGGGAAGGCCCCGGCGAGGCGGGGACGCCCGCGGCCGCCGAGAGCTCGTCGAGGAGGCTCGTCGAGCTTGGGAGGCTGCGGGGCTGGGGCTGTGGCTCTAGCGGAGGGGCCGCGCCTTCCCCGTAGGGTGACCCCGGCCAGCGCGGGATGTGTGCCTCCGGCTGTCCAGGCGGCAGGATGGCCCCTTGCCCAGGCTGCCCGGGGGCCGTGACGGCAGGGGAGCGCGCGGCCCAGGGAACTGCTACCTGGGCAGGAGGTGGTGGCTTCCCACTTGGCTGGAGAGCCACCGGGCTGGGCTGGACCATGAAGATCATCAACGGCTGGCCCACACAGACCCCAGAGGCAGTCCCGGGCACCCAGAAGGCGGGGGCCCCGAACGGAGCAGCTGCGGCCGCCGCCGCCGCCGAGGGTGGCATGCTCTCCTGTGGCGGGGAGGGGCGAAGGGGAGGAGAGGTGCTCTGGACAGCGGGTGGGGCCCTTCGGTCCTCTGGAGCAGGAGGAGTCGTGGCTGCTGCGCCGCCGGGCCCGCTCGGGCTCTGCTGGGGGTGCCGAGCTCTTCGGTTTTGAAACCATACCTAGGGGAGCAAAAAGGCAGACAGGCACATCAGAAGTCGTGAACGTCCAGATCACCGTGCCGGCGCCTGCGCCGCGCCCATTCGACAGCCCGCCTGGCCGCCCGGCCTCTGGTCTGTCAGGCCCAGGGCGGCTCCTGCAGGGCTGTTTTCTGCAAACCAATCCCTTGGCCCTGGGAGACGAGGGGGGTGCCCGCACGGCCCCAAGCGGCCCCAAGCCCTCCACTCAGCCCGCCGGCTTTCGGCCCCCTCCCCCCATGCCGCAGCCCAGCCCCAGCCCCAGCCCCAGCCCCAGCCCCAGCCCCAGCCCCAGCCCCAGCCCCAGCCCCAGCCTACGGGTATCCAGCTCCAAATGCTCGGCAGGGCTCAACCCTCCTGACTCCTGGGCCCTTGCGCTGGCGGGAGCACTTACCTGGATTCGAGGTTCTGGGATTCCCGTCTGACGAGCCAGTTCTTCCCTGGCGGCAATCCCCGGGAAGCGATCCCTCGTGAAGGCTTGCACAAGGATGCTTGTTTGGGAAGGAGAGATGACGGTCCTCTTTCTCCGGGCCTCTCGGGCCGAGTCTCCTGCCAACGAGAGAACGCACCGAGAGGAGAGGACGTTACGGCCCGTGGAACGGTCTCAGCACAGATACCCCAGACGGTGGGCAGGGGAGGGGGAGGCCCACACACCTGAACCACCACAGGTGGCTCTGCAGCCAGGGCAGGGCCCTAAGGAATACAGCCACAGATGGATCGGGTGCCGGCACCCATCGTGGATGCGTGCGTGCGTGCGTGCGTGCGTGTCCCTGTGTGTCTCTTTCCTCCTCCGCCCTTGCCGCCCAGTGCCCTGAGGCATGCCCCTCGGCCAAGGTTGCCTGGGCAGCCGGAGCCCTAAAGTTCCCGGACGGGGGCTGGGGAGGGGGGTGCCAAGGAAGGGGGACCCAGTGCTGCCCGCCCACGCCGACTGGGGGCGTCGCGCCCCGATCTGGGACACTGACGGGGGCGGCAGCAACCGGATAGCCCTGTTTCCTCCTCTTCCCCGCGCCGCCACCCCACCTCACCCCACCTCACCCCACCCCAGCCCCCTTGGTTTTTCTGGTCCTCCCGGGCCATCCACCGGCAGAGAGAATTCTCTGGCAAGGGGGCGGGGGGGGGTTCGGGACCCCTCCTGGGGGACTTGCTTTTGGGAGAACGTCTGGCTAAGTTACCTGGAGAGGAAGACTGAGGTCGAGGCGGGCGCGACGGTGGCGTGGGCGTGGACGTTGGCCCCGCTTCCCCTTCTCGGTGCACATATTCAGACGGCGGCGATCGGCTCTGCTTTGACCGTCTTCTGCGTTGGTTTTGGAACCAGACCTAGGGGCAAACAAGGAGAATTCCTTCTGAGGAGAGAGGCCGCCAGGTGCTTTCAGCCGACTCGGATCGGCATGGAGAGCCTGAAAGGGAGAACGGGGGCAGAGACGGGGGCCTACCTGAACTCTGCTTTCGGCAATGCCAAGCTCCCGGGCCAGCCGTTCTCTGGTCGCTATCCCAGGGTAGGGGTTCCGTTGAAAGAGCGCTTGCAGGGCGTCCTTCTGGCTCAGCCTCAGAACGAGCCGCCTCCTTCGAGATCCTGTGGCGACGGGCCCTGTGCAAGAAGAGCAGGGAGGGCAGAGTCTCAGAGCACACGGGGGAGGACTGGACGGCGGAGCCCAAGCGTGCTCCCCCTGTGCCTGAGCAAAGCCGGGAGCCCGGGGACGGGTGTGCATTTGGAAGTCACTTGGCGACACCCCCGACAGCCAGGCTGAGAGGCAAGGGTGGTGGGGACATCCCCCCACCCCCACCCACCCCACGCCGGCACGCAAGGAACACCCAGCAAGCAGAAAGGAAACCAGACCCGGCCCCAAAACAAAGGCGGCAAGAAATCCCACCCGCCCCGTGTTTCCACCCGTCTGGGGGGGATGCCGGGGAGACGTCTCAATGGGGCTGCTCCCAGATTTCCCTCCATGACGATGCCAGTGGAGGGAGCCTGGCTTCCCGGGGCTGACACGAGCAGAGGCCGTGTTTGCCATCACTAGGGGGAAGGGAACGGCAAGGCAGAAGGCACTAGGCCCCTGTGCAGAGGAAGCCACTGAAGGCGGCAAAGCCACAGAGCTCCCGGGCTCCCGTTCCCACAGGAAGATGTGAGGATAAAGGGCCTCATCCCAGCACAGCACCCGCTCCCACCCGCCCCCGGCCCCCGGCCCCCGGCCCCCGGCCCCCGGCAGCGCGCCCCCTGACACAACACCGTCTTCCCGGAAAGAGAACGGAGAAGCCATGTGTGTGCCAAAGGAGCAAGACGAACGAACGATGCCCACCCCCCCCGCGCCCCCCCCCCCGCCTTGGGCACACCTGACGCCCTGGGAACCGCGGGCCCGTCCGATGGGTCCCCACCGTTCTCGGGCGGGGGGAGGTCGACACGTTGGCCGAGAACCTTGCCCGGGCCACCCGCAAATCCCCTGAGACGTGATCCGACCCCAGGGACCAGGGGAGGGCAAACGTAAGCCTTGAGAGGGTGGGGAGGAGCGGCGAAGCCATGGTGGGAGAGGCAACTCCGGGCGCAGCATGCAGATCCTGCTGGGCTCAGGTGGGCCAGGGGGCCCGCAGGCTCAGGGACTAATAGGAGAGGACGGAGGCGAGCTCCTGCCCGTTCCAGTTTGAACGGTTAAGGCGAGGAACGTCTATAGCGTGCTGTAGATGGGGGGGCGCCCCTGGCGCTTTCCAACAGCAAGACCGTGAAGGAGAGCCCGAGTGAGGCAGTGGACTTTGTACGCGAGCTACGAGCCCGTGCCACGACGATGACAGCCGCAGGTCCCCGTCCAGGGTGGGCGGCGCACGTTTCGGCGAATGGAACTTCGTTTGTGGCGTCCCACGCAGCAGGGGGTGGGGACAACCGGGGTGGATCAATCAGGGGCCCTCAGCAGGCTGCATAAGGGAGCTAACGCGCCGGGAACGCCCCTAGTCCTTTGAAGTGGCCGCCCCAGCAGCGTCGAGCCGCCCCCCTCCCCGCCCCATTTCCCGAGCCTGCTTGCCTTCCAAACCGGCGGCCTGGGTTTCCGCGCTTTACACTGTTCCGCAGGTCCCTGGCTCCGATTGCCCCGCCGGCTTCCTCCGACGGGTTCCGGGACAAGCGACGCTCTCCCAGCGGCCCACTCAAAGATCC
>NW_017189878.1:0-24944 GCF_001704415.2 Capra hircus | reverse complement strand
AATTGTGGGGGATGGGCAAAAAGCATTATAATACTGCATCATCCACTCAGTGCCCTGCTGTGCAGGAAAGTATGTCCTGAGGGAGGACAGTTCCCCCGGCATTGTCAAATAAATAAAAGCAACATGTAACAAAACACCATGCTTAATATACACTATTTGTGTTTTTAATTAGGGCATGGAGGAGAAATATACTTTCATGTTTGCTTACAAGGAACTCTAGAAGGACCCGTGAAAAACAAAATACTACCTGTGGAGGGCAGACAGCCCTGGACACACAGGCTAAACGACAGGAGGCACAAATTAAGGCAAGTATATAATATATATCATAACCTCTTTGGAATTTTCAGTAAATTGAATTTTTTTAAACCTCCAAAGAATAATGTATTTTACTGTTTTTATGTTGCGATATTATTTTCCTGTTTTTACCAACTGAATGAATTTCTCATTTGTTTTACCAAGGCTGTTGTTGGGCTTCTCTAAATGTCTATTCATGAGTCTTTTCTGGTGGTTTTGATGTTTTTAACTTTGATAAAGAAAAAGATTTTTCTCAACACCCTAGGTGGTTCACCCTTTTTCCTTTTTCCTCCTTTCGGATACTTTGTGTACTTTGTGGGTTTGGGCACTATTTTCATAACTTTTTTGTTAGCAAGAAAGAGGATAAAGCTTGCTAGTTTGCTAGGGTCGCCAGAATAAAATACCGCAGACTGAGGCTTAAATAACAGCGCTGCCTCTAGGTTATCCAGCCTCATAGCATCTGGCTGTGCAGAGCTCTCCCTCAGTGTTCTGCTTTGTCGAATCAGCAGTTATGTTTCCTCTGCTGTTACTGATTTTAGTTGTCTTTTCTCTTAGTCAATGTAGCTAAGGATTTGTTACTTATGTCAACCTGGTTGAAGTAACTTTTGTTTTAAATTGATTTCTTTGTTTTCCTCTTCTGTATATTTAGCTGAGAGCTAATCTTTACTATTTTCATTCCTCCTCCTAGCTTTGAGTTTGGTTTGGTCTCCCTTTTTACCTAGGTGTAAGATAGGTTGCTTATTTGAGCTTTCTTGAAACGTATGCATTACCAGCTTTACATTTCATTGTTGGTGATGTTTTTGCAGAATCCCATTACATTTTGGTATGTTTCTGTTTATATTTCGATTTGTCTCCAGGTATTTTCTAAGTTCCTTTTTTATTACTATTACTTTTTAGCCTACTGGTTATGTAAGAATGTGTTTAATCTTCACATATGTGGATTTTCCCACCTTTCCTTCTACTATTAACTTTTCGATTCATTGCATTGTGACAGAAAACAGTTCCTTGCATGATTTGAGTCTATTTATAGTAGACTTATTTTCTGGCCTAACATCTGGTCAATTTTGGGAGAATGTTTCCCCGTGCACTTGTGAAAAGTATGGAATCTGTCTGTCTCTGCCGGGTCACACGTGCCCTAGCAGCACGGTTCTCAGGGGTCAGTCACCTCTCACTGTCGGGCACGGCTGTTGGGTTGGGCAGCCATTTTCATGCATTACTAACAGGGGAGATCACTGGGACAAAAGGGACACCTTTCTGTCAGCCGGTGACTCTGAGTACCCCATTCTATGGCAGATAGGCTAAGAGTGAGCTCTGGTACATCCTGGGATCCTCTCTCAGACTCAACCCTTGGCTACATTCTCAGAAACTGGAAAATTTAGCCCTGCAAAAGGTCTGGCCCAAATACAAACTCAGTTCAGTCGTTCAGTCATCTCCAACTCTTTGTGACCCCATGGACTGCAGCATGCCAGGCCTCCCTGTCCATCACCAACTCCCAGAGCTTACTCAAACTCATGTCCACCGATTTGGTGATGCCATCCAACCATCTCATCCTCTGTCGTCCCCTTCTTCTCCTGCTCTCAATCTCTCCCATCATCAGTGTCTTTTCCAATGAGTCAGCTCTTCCCATCAGGTGCCCAAAATATCAGAATTTCAGCCTCAACATCAGTCCTTCCAATGAACACCCAGGACTGATCTCCTTTAGAATGGACTGGTTGGATCTCTTTGCAGTCCAAGGGACTCTCAGGAGTCTTCTCCAACACCACGGTTCAAAAGCATCAATTCTTCTGCACCCAGCCTTCTTCACAGTCCAACTCTCACATCCATACATGATCACTGGAAAAACCATAGCCTTGGCTAGACGGACCTTAGTTGGCAAATTAATGTTTCTGCTTTTGAATATGCTATCTAGGTTGGTCATAACTTTTCTTCCAAGGAGTAAGTGTCTTTTAATTTCATGACTGCAGTCACCATCTGCAGTGATTTTGGAGCCCAAAAAAATAAAGTCTAACACTGTTTCCACTGTTTCCCCATCTATTTCCCATGGAATGATGGGACTGGATGCCATGATCTTCGTTTTCTGAATGTTGAGCTTTAAGCCAACTTTTTCACTCTCCACTTTCACTTTCATCAAGAGGCTTTTTAGCTCCTCTTCACTTTCTGCCATAAGGGGTGGTATCATCTGCATATCTGAGGTTATTGATATTTCTCCCGGCAATCTTGATTCCAGCTTGTGTTTCTTCCAGTCCAGCGTTTCTCATAATGTACTCTGCATAGAAGTTAAATAAGCAGGGTGACAATATACACCGTTGACATACTCCTTTCCTGTTTGAAACCAGTCTGTTGTTCCATGTCCAGTTCTAACTGTTGCTTCCTGACCTGCATACAGATTTCTCAAGAGGCAGGTTAGGTGGGTCTGGTATCCCCATCTCTCGCAGAATTTTCCACAGTTTCTTGTGATCCACCACAATCAAAGGCTTTGGCATAGTCAATAAAGCAGAAATAGATGTTTTTCTGGAACTCTCTTGCTTTTTCCGTGATCCAGCGGATGTTGGCAATTTGATCTCTGGTTCCTCTGCCTTTTCTAAAACCAGCTTGAACATCAGGAAGTTCATAGTTCATGTATTGCTGAAGCCTGGCTTGGAGAATTTTGAGCATTACTAGCATGTGAGATGAGTGCAATTGGGTGGTAGTTTGAGCATTCTTTGGCATTGCCTTTCTTTGGGATTGGAATGAAAACTGACCTTTTCCAGTCCTGTGGCCACTGCTGAGTTTTCCAAATTTGTTGGCATATTGAGTGCAGCACTTTCACAGCATCCTCTTTCAGGATTTGAAATAGCTCTACTGGAATTCCATCACCTCCACTAGCTTTGTTCATAGTCATGCTTTCTAAGGCCCACTTGACTTCACATTCCAGGATGTCTGGCTCTAGATGAGTGATCACACCATCGTGATTATCTGGGTCGTGAAGATCTTTTTTGTATAGTTCTTCTGTGTATTCTTGCCACCTCTTCTTAATATCTTCTGCTTCTGTTAGGTCCATACCTGTCCTTTATCGAGCCCATCTTTGCATGAAATGTTCCCTTGGTATCTCTAATTTTCTTGAAGAGATCTCTCATCTTTCCCATTCTGTTCTTTTTCTCTATTTCTTTGCATTGATCACTGAAGAAGTCTTTCTTATCTCTTCTTGCTATTCTTTGGAATCCTGCATTCAAATGGGAATATCTTTCCTTTTCTCCTTTGCTTTTCACCTCTCTTCTTTTCACAGCTACTTGTAAGGCCTCCCCAGACAGCCATTTTGCTTTTTTGCATTTCTTTTCCCATGGGGATGGTCTTGATCCCTGTCTCCTGTACAATGTCACGAACCTCATTCCATAGTTCATCAGGCACTCTTTCTATCAGCTCTAGGCCCTTAAATGTATTTCTCACTTCCACTGTATAATCATAAGGGATTTGACTTAGGTCATACCTGAATGGTCTAGCTGTTTTCCCTACTTTCTTCAATTTAAGTCTGAATCTGGCAATAAGGAGTTCATGATCTGAGCCACAGTCAGCTCCTGGTCTTGTTTTTGTTGACTGTATAGAGCTTCTCCATCTTTGGCTGCAAAGAATATAATCAATCTGATTTCGGTGTTGGCCATCTGGTGATGTCCATGTGTAGAGTCTTCTCTTGTGTTGTTGGAAGAGGATGTTTGCTATGACCAGTGCATTCTCTTGGCAAAACTCTATTAGTCTTTGCCCTGCTTCATTCCACATTCCAAGGCCAAATTTGCCTGTTACTCCAGGTGTTTCTTGACTTCCTCCTTTTGCATTCCAATCCCCTATAATGAAAAGGACATCTTTCTTGGGTGTTAGTTCTAAAAGGTCTTGTAGGTCTTCATAGAACCGTTCAACTTCAGCTTCTTCAGCGTTACTGGTTGGGCATAGACTTGGGTTACTGTGATATTGAATGGTTTGCCTTGGAAATGAACAGATATCATTCTGTCGTTTTTGAGATTGCATCCAAGTACTGCATTTTGGACTCTTTTGTTGACCATGATGGCTACTCCATTTCTCCTGAGGGATTCCTGCCCGCAGTAGTAGATATAATGGTCATCTGAGTTAAATTCACCCATTCCAGTCCATTTTAGTTCGCTGATTCCTAGAATGTCAACGTTCACTCTTGCCATCTCCTGTTTGACCACTTCCAATTTGCCTTGATTCATGGACCTGACATTCCAGGTTCCTATGCAATATTGCTCTTTACAGCATCAGACCTTGCTTCTATCACCAGTCACATCCACAGCTGGGTATTGTTTTTGCTTTGGCTCCATCCCTTCATTCTTTCTGGAGTTATTTCTCCACTGGTATCCAGTAATGTGTTGGGCACCTACTGACCTGGGGAGTTCCTCTTTCAGTATCCTATCATTTTGCCTTTTCATACTGTTCATGGGGCTCAGGTATGACCTAAATCAAATCCCTTATGATTATATAGTGGAAGTGACAAATAGATTTAATGGCCTAGATCTGATAGATAGAGTGCCTGATGAACTATGGACGGAGGTTCATGACACTGTACAGGAGACAGGGATCAAGACCATCCCCATGGGAAAAGAAATGCAAAAAAGCAAAATGGCTGTCTGGGGAGGCCTTACAAATAGCTGTGAAAAGAAGAGAAATGAAAAGCAAAGGTAAGTGCTTAGTACAGAACAAAACTCAAATAAAAACTACATACTGTATGTCACTAGTTATCCAGGAGTGTTGTCATTAAAAAGTGGGGTCTTGATGCAATATCCACAACTGTGCACTACTGAAGGTTTATACTAAACTTGGGGTCAGGAGGCGGTGCCTGCATCATCTCCACTGTGATCAGGTATCTTCATAAGATATGAGGAGAGAGTGCAGACCCTGTGTCCAGGAGCCAAGTTCTGTTGTCCCCTTGGTTGGCACCTGCTGTGGGAAAGAATGTCCTTCCATTGGGAAAACTGCTCAAGGCTCATGGAGAGAAGGCTGCACCCACGTGGGAACGACTGTGGCGGGCGGTGGGGTCAGGGGCACTGATTGAATGGCTGGGGTGGGGACAGTGACTGAGTGAATGGTTGCAGGGGGAGCACCCAGGACGAGGAAGGAGGCCCTGAGGGGAATGATCGGGGGGGACGGAGTGAATGGTTGCGGGGAGAGCACCCAGGACGAGGAAAGAGGCCTGAGCCCAGGTCTGCAGGGCCCAGGCTGCCTCCCACCCCACTTGGCTTTGGATGTGGAGCACAGACATTGATGGGCTGGGATGCCAGTTGCCAGCCTGGAGGCTGTAGTTGGAGGGGGCAGAAAAGCAGGAGGTGTGGCCCATCTTTATTTCTAGAGACGTTCACCTTTCTGACTCCAGAGACTAGGTTACAAGGAAGACTTGATTTTTGTGGTTTTTTAAAATTGGTTAAGCAATTCTAATTCCTTGGCCTTTCCATCCAAATTTCCTTAAATGATGGATGTTCTATTTTTTGAGCGATAACACCACTGGGAGTTCTACAACTTATTTTCGTTGAATAGTTCATCTCCAACTTCCTTCCAAGTACCTGCAGATTTATCTCATTTTAAAAACATTAATAACCAAAACACAAGTTGCCGATTGCCTTGTGTGATTGTACTAGAATTTACCTACCTACTTCCTCTTAATGGCTATAATTCCAAATGCCCTGCTTTTATATTAAGTAATACCGATCTCAATTTTTTTTATTACACATGAATTTGCACAAGTGTTCCCCAGATACCCGTTTGTTATCATGGGTCTTTGTGAAATATGTAAAGATCAGTTTGTAGTCAAGCTTATGGTTCATTTCTTTGATGATTTCTAGACTTAAAAAGTGCTTTACAAGGACTCCGTTCTGAAGTCAGAGTATGAATGATTCATAGATTTCTCCGATTACTTTCATGGTTGCAGTTTTACAGTCCACGCAGTTCAAGTCCGCCTTGTTGCACCCGCCGCGCCGGGACTCGCGGGGGTTGGGGGGGTCCGTCTCCGCAGAAGCGTCTAGTGGCAGGGTTTGAAGCTGGGTGCTCCTCTGCACTTTTGCCCGTGTGCGACCCAGGTGCCCCCGGTGAAGAGTGTAAACAGTGGTGCCTCACGTGGTGGGTTTTGCGGTGAGGTCGACCAGAAGACCACAGGGTGGTGTTTCGCATAATAAAAACAGGTGGAAAGTTTTTCTATTGAGAGCAAGATTCACTACAATATAATCAAATTCTAAAATTTATAGCGAAAATCGCCATTGTTCCCACTCTGATCACTTTGCAGTTTTTATTTTTTATTTATTTATTTATTTATTTATTTTTTTGCAGTTAGTTTTTAAAACATTGAATACAGTTTCTTTGTCCACACTATTTGAAGAGGAAAGATGTGTTCCACGATGCAGAATTTTCTAAATCCTCCTTGGGAGCCGATGATCCTCTCCCTCCAAACAGGCCCACGCCTTAGAGCAACCAACCCAGGAAGCCAGACCCCAGCCTCCACAGCAACACGCCCCACAGCAGCGCTGGATCAGTGACTCACACCGGCCTCCTTTCCAGCCTTTCCACTTACAGCGGGAATGTGACGCCAAATCTGTCCCCCAGGCAATCACGTGGGACACCCCTCTTTCTGTCAGCCTGCCTCCAGCTCCTCATCACAACTTCAGAGCTGGAAAGCCTGCCTGTTTTTTCACCAGAAATCGTGCCCACTCCCACATGAGCCCGGTGTTTCAGCCTCAGGTGAGTGGCGGCTGACTCCTCTGCTGTGCAGACGAGTTCTGGATAAACTTGCCTGTTCTCATCGGAAACTTTGGAGGTGGCCTCAGTGGTGAAGAATTCACCTGTCAACGTGGATGTGAGTTCAATCCCGGGGTTGGGAAGAGTGCCAGGGGAAGAAAACGGCAACTGAACCCGGGATCCTTGCCTGGAGAATTCCGTGAACAGAGGAGCCTGGAGGTTTACAGTCCATAGGTCGCAGAGTCTAACATGACTGAGCGCGCGCACACATTCTCCTTTGAGGAGGCGGTCTTTGCTCATGTCTACAGAAATGATTAGCATGAGAACCAAGTTTAGGATGTCACACTTTCATGTTCTGAAAAGTTGCATGCTAATATTTAAAGTGAAATACACATCATGAAATCCACCCTTCCAGGAGACGACAGTGCAGTGATTCAGTTCATACAGAAATTTGCTCAACTGTCATCACCGTGACTTCAGAACACTTCGTTACCTCAGAAAGAAATCAAAAACTCATTAAACAGCCACTCTCCCTTCCCCTTTCCCCAGCCCTCAGCCATCCCCTGGGCGCTGTCTGCCTGTGGGCTGGCCTGTTCCGTGTGTTTCAGATAACTGGAGTTGCGCAACTGCGGAAATTTCCGGCTGGCTTCTCACACTTGGGGTCATGCTTTTGAGGCTCATCCATGTTAGCCAAGGGTTGGTTCCTCTGTTTTGCTTAAGAATTGCCTATTCCAAGTCAAGTAAGATGCTTAGAGACACAATCTTTTTTACTGTGAACGATACACAGAATATAACAATTGCCATCATTTTACACATTCCAGTCCAGGTCATCGCGTCTTGCTATCCTGCAGATCCTCAACTCGCCCCACCAGCCCGGAGCCACCATCAAGCTCAGTGGACAGAAGCTCAGCCCTGCTGTCTTTTCTCAAAACCCCACGTGCCCCACCCCACCCTAAGCAGGACTCCACCAATGGATGCCTCAGGACGGCAGCTAAATGAAAGGGCTCCTGTGCCAGGAGTTGAGGTTAGTGGTGGCAAAAGAAAGAGCAGAAGAGAAGGGTGGCAAAATCCTGACCCTCCAGAATATGAAGTCTCCCAACCAAGTACTGACCAGGCTCCTCAGGGAGGTGTGGCCACTGATGCCCCCAGGCTGGGCACCCTGCCAGCCAGTCCCAAGCAGTGTGGCATTACCGCGGGACCAGCTGGCAGGGGCCACAGGCCGCTTCCCTCTGTTTTGGTGCCATCCTGACAGTGTCCGCCCTTCCCCTGCTCACTTCCGTATTCCCCCATATTCCTCCAGGAGACGTTCCACCTCCACGCTGCAGGCTGGGGCTTTAGGGACAGCAAGGGCTCTAGCATCTCACAGTCGGCAGGAGCTCAGCCAGGCCCGACCTCTGGAAGGCTGTCTGGCAGAGAAAAGCAGATTTACTTGGCATTAGGAACAGAAAAATCCAAGGGGAAGAGTGACTTGTCCTAGGTCATAGAGAGAGTTTAGAACTGAGGTCTGCTGCTGCTGCTAAGTTGCTTAAGTCATGTCCAACTCTCTGTGACCCTATAGATGGCAGCCCACCAGGCTCCCCTGTTGCCGGGATTCTTCAGGCAAGAACACTGGAGTAGGCTGCCATTTCCTTCTCCAATGCATGAAAGTGAAAAGTGAGAGTGAAGTTGCTCAGTCATTTCCGACTCTTAGCGACCCCATGGACTGCAGCTCACCAGGCTTCTTCGCCCATGTGATTTTCCAGGCAAGAGTACTGGACTGGGATGCCATTGCCTTCTGCGACAGGTGAGGTCTGGTGGTCTCTAAATCTGTCTCCAAAAGACAGACCATCCAAGGAGAGACCTTGAATTACAGCTGTAATCAGCTAATTATAATGAGGTATGTTGGTTAAGTCCAAAGAGGGAGCAAGTGTGTCCCGGTGGCAGAGGGTGAAGACTGCCCCCATCTGTTTCCCCACTTCCTGCTGCCCAGGGGCCCAGACAACTTATGTTCCGAGAATGTCTTCTTTTGGCTCGGGTATCTGGAAGGAGGCCTGCCATTTGTTTCTCAAGGAGGGTGCAGTCATGAAGTCTCTTTAGTCAATTGAAAATGAAAATCCTGCTACCTACTGAAGTGGCAGATGGGGTGAGGGTGAGACAGGGCCCCTCAGCTCCTGGTCCCAGAAAGAGGGCAGAGGGGAAGACAGAGACCTGTGATGAGCCCGCGCGCACGGTGTTCCTTTCACTGCTCACTGAGGCGGCATCACAGTTTGAGTTCCTTCCTCAGCCTGGTCCAGTGTCCTCACAGATCTCACAGGCTGGAGCGGTAATCAAGCACGGTCAGAGCCCTGGGGAGTTTCAGATGAGCCCAGATGCACCACGAAGCAGCGGTGGCCATCAGCAGGTCTTCATGGAGTGGGCAACTTCTGAACTGGGTCTAAGGGTGAGTTAGGTATCTAGGCAAAGATCGGCATGGGTGCAAAACAAATCACAAGGTGAGTGAATGAACGGGGTGTCCCTCTAACATAGGGAGGCAGCCCACCAGGAGGGGAGCCTGAGGTCACAGGCCCCCCTGGGAGGCCTGCGGGCAGGGGCTGCAGTGTGCCGCCTGCCTCACCCACCGTGTGAATGAACGGGGTGTCCCTCTAACATAGGGAGGCAGCCCACCAGGAGGGGAGCCTGAGGTCACAGGCCCCCCCGGGAGGACCTGCGGGCAGGGGCTGCAGTGTGCCGCCTGCCGCACCCCCGGGTGAACTGTGCTGCCCCAGTGGCCTGTGCTCCACCCGCTCCGCGAGGCCTCTCTGCCCTCTGCTCGGGCATAGGTCCTCTTTACTGGCAATCCACACGTGGTGTTCTGTGTGCAATTGCCCTCCGCTTGAGGGGAGTGGCTTGGTGCAGAGGTGAGTCAGTGTGCAGTCTGAGGCTGGAGAGGACGCTGGGGAGTCCTGCAGTGGTGGGATCACGGTGGGAGGTGTTGGGTGCGATGAGGAAGACGCCGCTCCTGGGACTTGAGGGCGGGGAGATTAGTGGCTGCCCTTAAAGGGTGGACTCATTTGGGGCCACATTGCCTTTGAGCAGTTGGGTGGATCTTGGGTTAGAAACATCTGGAAGGAATTACATAGAGACGAAGATATGAGAGCGTTTGGATGAGAATTCATGACCCACGTGAGGCAGGGAGAAAGTGGAGTGGAAGGGGCCTCAGGACATGGTGGAAATTCATTGAACACGGTCGTCAAGGGGGAGACTGTCACTTCCATTCCACAGCCTCATGGTTACTCCCAGAGTGCCGGGTCCAGAGAGACCACTCAATAAGCAGGTGCTCACTTGATCCAAAATCACTGAAGCTTTCACTTTGATTCACCACAATGTAATATGCTGAATTCATGAGACTGGATCTCAGGTTTATATTAATGAGCTAGAAAAGAGAAAGGAAAATAGACCCAAGAAAAATTTAAAAATCCACACTGTTAAAACTCTGAACATGCTTTCCACTGTGGCCTCAGGGTCTTGGCACTTGCTGCTTTCCCAGCTCAGAACACTCTCCCCATTGATTACTCTCTAAACACACTCTGAAATTTACCTAAACTTCCTGATTTTATTTTTCTCCAAGATATATATTACCACTGGACTTTGCATACATTTTCATTTTTTCTGTCTCTGAGCCTGTCAGTTTCATATAAGAATTGGGGTCTCCAGCCTCCTGCTTGACCTACAGCTGAGCCCGGTGTCTGGAATGGGCCAGGAACAAAGTGGGGCCTCCATGAACGTGCTCTGGGGAGGGAGCCCTGAGCGTGCAGTGGGGACAGCAGGTGTCCTGAAGCACTGTCCCAGGCTGTGACCAACCTACCGAAGGTCTTAGCTCCTGTTTTGCGTCTCTAGCTTAATCAGGATGGAACATCAGGACCACAGAAGGCGGCTGCTCTGAGCTGGGGACAGCTGTACACACAGTTACCCGCAGCTCCTGTGCTGAGATCAAGAAGGATGGATGTCAGGTCCAGGCTCTCACCAGGAGCACTCCTCCTCCACCATCTCCTATGGGGCAGGTTCTGAGCAGTCCATATTTCCAGCTCAGAAAAGACTTGGCCTGTGCTTTGCAACTTAGAAACCCCTGTCCGCCACACTGGACTCACTTGCGTCTCACCTGCCCTGCAGTCACCCCACTTCCAGAGGTATTTGCAGTCTTTGTTCAGTGGGTGAGAACCCAGAGGGCAGGCGCTGAGGCTCCTCCAGCCGCCATGATCCACCTACCCCTCTGTGAGGAGTCCTGAGCCTCTGAGGGGATGGGGCCCCTTCCGTGGGTCTCCCTGGGGCTGTGATGGAACCTCCTTCCTCCTGGACCAGCACAAGGATGACTTGTCCATACCCGTGAGGGGGCGGGTAGGAGCACACAGCGGCCTCGAGGGCCCTGCGCCCTGGGATCCTGGGGGTGGAAGTGGTGAGGGAAGGGGCCCGCAGGGTGGCTCACGCGCGTGGGGGCCAGGACACCAGGCTGCTTCCAAGTGGCCATACCAGCCACAGACGCTGATGGGGACAAAGTGCTCCAGGTCTATGCAAGCCAGTCACGCAGCGAGTGCTCTCAGAACCAGTGTTTATGGTAAAACACCTGTGCTGATTGGCAACAGGGGAAGGGATGCCTGTGACCCAGGAAACTCTCCCCTGACCTTCAGGAAACACTCTGACAGGGTCTCTGAAGATTCAAAAAAAAAAAAATCTGCTTTGGTTAAGAAGACAGGGGAGGAATTGAACACTGGCTGCAAAGGTACATTTTTGAAGAAGTAGAAAACAGCACTATTTCTAAGTTAAAAGCCTGTGTTTAGAACAAGCTTACTTAATGACTAACTGTATAATGCAGGCATTGGTGGAAGTAAAAGCTGTGTTGTAGGCTGTGGTAACTCCCACTTGCATCTTCCTGAATTCCGCGTTAGTCTAACGCTGGGCGTCACGGGGAGGCGCTAGTTCTGAGCCCGTGTGCTTCACTCTTTGGAAGTGATCACACCTGTTTACACCGGTGTGAGGCGTGGAGCACAGGGGGCTGGGGCCCCTGGGCTGTGGGGACAGAGGGAAGGGGGTTGGCCAGGGAGGGGGGGGTCCTGCCCTCGGGCTTCTGCTTTGCCCAGACACTCAGGTTCCCCTGGTTCTCTCTTGACCTACTAATGGGGGAGACAGACAAGGGGAGCCGAAGGGGGAGCTGTGGTCGGCGCCTTCCATATACCCTCCATTTACATCTTGGGCATTGAGCGCTCCCGAAGCTCTTCAGAGGTCTCGGTTCTTTGGATGTCTTTGGTCTTCACTAGTCTTCTTGCTCAGGTGTGTATGTGAGCACCCATGCTATAGCTGCAGTCAGGTCTGACTGCGCCGCTCTGTACTATAGGTCCACCATGCTCCCTGTCCACGGGGTTCTCCAGGCAAGAATACAGCAGTGGGGAGCCGCTCCCCTTTCCGGACATCTTCTCCACCCGGGGCTCGAGTCTGGGTCTCCTGCACTGCAGGCAGACTCTTTACCATCTGAACCATCAGGGAAGTAATTAATTGTAGTTATTTTCCGGAAACACTATTTGGGGGTTGACCTCAAGAGTATCCCCGTGTTTTCCTTTCCCCTGTGATTTGAAGCTGCTGCTGACACCCTGGTGCTCCCACTGGGTACCTTATTGTCCACCCACACTGCCTGCCCCAGTGCCGCCCCTGGCCAGAGACACTCTGTGAGCTAGCAATGGAGTTCAGTCAATGACCTACCAGCAAATCTAATGAAAACCACCCATGAACTCATGGTTTTCAGCCCCTTCCTGAAATGTGAATTGATGCAACTTGAAGGACAAACTCATACAGCAAGAGCTCTGGGAAGGGCGTGGGTAGGGGGACATGGCAGAGACACCCACTGGGCTCCTAGGAGGCTGGCCCCTTCTCTCCTGGGGGGACTGCACACTCAGCTTTGAACTGAGCACATGGCTGCCCGAGACTACAGACATTCCCAGCATCTTCTGAAGCGGGGATGCCAGTGAGACCAGCTCTCCCTCCAGGATGGAGGGAGACCACGTGTGCTGTCTTGCTGTGGGAACATCAGCCGAGAAGGGGAAGCTCCATTCTGCTCCAGGTCCACCCTGGAGGGGGCAAACGCCCCTGGGATGACAGAACAGTATTCCTAGGACGGGAGTGGAGCTTTCTGGAACAGCCCTGCCAGACCAACCCTGAGCTGCCTCCCTCCACATCTAAATGGGGAACAGAGGCACACTTCTCCTGGCTGTAATTTGGTGGGGACTTTTTTATTTTGTCCACAACCTTGACTGGCACGTCAGGCTCTGAGGGGGTTTCTGTGCAGTGGCCTTATCAGGCTGCTCCAACATGCAGAAGTCTGGTGTTTTCAGCTCTCCTTTCTGTGGGAGGACAGCCAAAGTCAGCTCCATCGGCTGTCCTCTCCAGCTGCGTCTCTGAAAACCTATGTGGAAAACAGATGTTCCTGACTCACTGAGTCAGGAGCTGATCCCTCTACCTTCCAGGGAGATGGACTTGTTCCTTTCCTCACACCGCACACCCCCCACTCTCCCCTAAACACATAACTGGCTTTGAGATGTGTGCTCTTTCCCTGATAATAGGGGCAGGTTCTAACTGCACAGCCTCAAGGCACAGGAATCTCATGTGTGGTGTAACTGAATTATCACAAGAAAGATGAGTTTCATTCTGGTAGGTCCCTTGCTAAACTGATGTATTGAAAACTTGAAGTGGAAATATCACTAAAACCCATTTTCAATATTAAACTAAAATGTGGGAAGTTGCTAAGTTTTGCCCTAAGCTCTCAGGTCAAGGAGACAGATATTTAGGATTTCCCAGGGGTCTGATCTTGTTTATGTAATTTCTTAGGTGTCCTTCACCCTTATGGAACCTGCTGGTTTGTAGAGAGAAAAAACCCATAGAGTGAAATATTAAACTGCTTGAGAACATGGTAATAAGTTCGATTATTCATTTGTGCTTGTCTGGAGAGTGTCTTCTCTTTCAGGACTAGCTTAAAATATAATTTATTAATAGAAACTGTCCTTCAGGTCAATGTGAGCCTTAGAAGAGGCATGGGGGGATGAGAGTTGACTCAGGCCAAGCTGCTCTGGATGATTCTCTATTAAATAGTGACAGTCTCACCCACAGACGACTGATGTCTCCAGCATCACAAGACAGGGCTGGTCTTTCTGGAGGAAGCTCACAACCACATCCTCACAGGTCACCGACTCCTGAAAACACAGTGGGTGTTCCACATCAGGGGGTACTGTTGCAGGAAAGGGGCCCCTTCCAGGGCCCGAAACTGGGCTCCTGTCCAACACTCGGAAGTGAATTTTCTGAGGAGACACATGTGCTGACAAAGCAAGAGAGTTTATGGGAAAGGGCACCAGCATGGAGAGCAGGAGGGTGAGGGAACCCAAGAGAGCAGCTCTGCCACACGGCTCGCAGTCTCGGGGTTTATGGTGATGGGATTAGCTTCCGGGTTGTCTTTAGCCAATCATTCTGACTCAGAGTCTTTCCTGGTGGTGCACACTTGGTTCAGCCAAGATGGATGCCAGAGATTCTGGGAGGTGGTCAAACATGTGGTGTCTCCTTTTGAGCTTTCCCAACCTCTTCCGGTTGGTGGTGGCTTATTAGTTCCGTGTTCCTTACCAGGACCTCCTGTCATAAAACGACTCATGCAAATGGTTACCATGGTGCCTGGCCAGGCTGGGCGGTTTCAGTCAGCATGCTTCCCCTAAGAGTTCCACTGTGGTTTTATAGATCAGGCCATAGCATCCTACATCCCCTGGGTCAAATTCTACCACAACCTGTGCTGGTTGGACCCACAAGCTAAGAATGATCTTTATTATTTTAAATGTTATAAAGTTGTGAGACATATGAATTGTATGGCTGCCAAATTTCAGCGTCTGTAAAGATACCTGGGGCTGCTTTCCTGCTGCAATAACGGAGCTGCGCAGATGCAACAGAGGCCGTAGGACCGTCTATGATACTCACTATCTGCCGCTTAGGAAGACTTGCCAGCTCTGGCTCAGGAAAGTGGTATTTTAAATACGGTATGCCGGAGTTTTGCTTGAAGAAATGTAAAGTGTTAGTAAATTTTGCCCCGTGAAATACATCTTTTTTAAGTAATGTAAAACTGGCCACCTTACTCAGTAATCTCAGAATAAACACAAGGACAGCAAATATTTATTAATAATTGAAAATTTGTTAAAGAATCAGGTCATTTAGGTGATCTTACTTCTGCATGACACATGGACATGGTTGATTCCAGAGTTACGTTTTCCCTTAGGATCAGGTGGATTCTATAGCCTCTCCTGTGTGTGTGTGTGTGTGTGTGTGTGTGTGTGTGTGTGTGGCCTGAATGATCGCATGCTGCTTCTTTATTCTTGCCACCCTGGCATTGCTTAGAGACCCTGGGTGTTTCATGAAAGCAGTGGCCAACCATGCTAAGAGGCCTAACCCTGCCTCTGTCTCGTGTCTTCAGGAGCTAAGTGCACGCCAAATGCGTATGAAAGGTCCAGATGTGAAAGGTCAGGTGCCCATTGACCCACACCTCCTGTGTAAAGGGAGTGTCCTTCTTTTACCCTCATGGGGGTAATTGGGGCCAGACGTGAGGACAAAGCGCACGATCAGTCCAGGTGCGAAAAGTCAGTTGTCCGCTTGCTTCACAGCTGCTGTGCGAAGGGAAAAGCCTTCCTTTGGGAAAACAGCTCGGATCTCATAGAGACAAGGGCTGCCCCCTGCAGAGTGGGGCCAGTAGCCTCTGGTGGGGAAGACTGCGGTGATGACTGACTGGCTGGGGGCTCCCAGGATGAGGCAAGAGGCTGAGGAGCCCAAATCTGCAGAGCCAAGGTCATACCAACCGCTCCTTGGATCTGCATCAGTCTGAGTGGAGCCGTGACTTTAAGGGGCTAGGATGCCAGCTGCCTGCCTGGAGGCCACAGGAGGAGGGGGCCAAAAAGCAGGCGGTGTGGCTCGTCTTGGTTTCTGAAGACACTTCTTTCTGGCACCAGGTGCCAAGCTATGGCAGAGACTGTATTCTTTTTATAAAACTGCTTTAGCTGTTCTAAATCATTTGCCTTTCCATCTTAGTTCATGTAAAAGATAAATGTACAAATGTGTATATTTATTCTCTTAGCACCAGTGGAAATCCTATAACTTGGCTATTTTTATCCAACAATTCATCACACAGATCTTTCAAGTCAGTACCAATGAAAATTCCCTTACCGGATCCCTCTTAATGGCTGTTTCCTGAATGTTCTGTTTTTATACTGATACTAATATCAATAATCTCATTACACAAGTATTTGCACAAATGTTCCTCCCACGCTGATGTGTTATCATTGGACCTTCCATGTGGAATATGAAAAGGTGGATTTATGGCTGTTTATCATTCATTTCTTTGATGGCTTCTGGACTTTTTTTTTTTTAATGTTGTATCGTGATTCCATTCTATTATTCCACGGAATAAAAATCATTCATGCATGTTTTTACCGAATCCTTTCATGGTTTCAGTTTTACAGTCCACACAGTCTAAGTCTCACTAAATTCCCAAGTCCTCCCTGGAGCAGGCACCTGCCCTTGGGCCGCCTGGGTCCGACCCCCGGGAATCGCGGAGGAGCGCGCCTTCTCCCGCAGCTGCCCGGGGAGGTCTCCCCAGCTCCCGCCCTCCCGTCTGTTGTCTGGGTCTCCGCGCCCTGCGGGGCCGGGAGCCGGCTCCCAGGCGGACGCCCGGGACAAGCGGGGCGTCAGGGCGGCCCGGCGGTCGGGGTTCGCCCGGGGCCGTGTGCGCCGCTCGTCGGGAGCCACCCAGCGGCCGCCGTGAGCCGGTCCCTTCCCGGGGAACGCTGGCGACTCCCGCGAAGGCTGCGGCTCGGCCGCCGAGCCCGGGGCAGAGCTCCAGGGGCCGGGGGTGACAGCGCCATGAGACCCGGGAGGAGCCTGCTGTCGCCGGAGAGTCGGGCTGCAGGTCCGCGGCCTGGGCGGGCGGCGCCGGTCGGTGTCGCTGCCCGGCCCGGGACCGGCGCTCCGCGGGGCCCCTTCTGCCCGCGGGCGCCGCCGGGGCAGCTGAGCGCGAGCCGGAAAGGTCCCGGCGCAGGCGTCCGCGGGGTCACACCTCCTCGATGTTTCCCTCTCGCCCGGAGGTGCGGACCGCACGGATGCACGCGGACATGTCCAGTCTTCGCAGCCTCCCCCATGGACCCCGACAGTCCTGACTCACAAACGTGTGTCCTCTCCCCGCAGAGGGACCACGGGCCGCCCGTCCTCCTCCCCAAAGGGCGCCCGGAAGCGCTTCCTTGTCACCTTGGGGGAACGGGCGTCCCGCTGCCGTCGCGGCGCTGCGGCTGCTCCCAGGCGGCCACGGTTCCCGGTGACGGGCTCAGGACTCAGCCGGCGGGTTTCCTGCGGGTCGGGCTGCATCTCTGCGAGGGGCGCCCTGCGACCCTTCTATTCTCCTCGGGCTCAGAAGTGGGAAGAATGGTGTCCGTGTGGAGGCGCTGTTTCGCGGGTGTGAGACACGGATACATCTGTGTGAGGATCACAAAGCCTACAGATGGGCGGCTGCTCTGGCGAGGTCGACCAGATGGCCCGACAGGTTGTTGGGGATCTTTGTTACTAATGCGGTAACCTGCTGTAATGTCGGTATCCAATGAGAAATCTTGAAATTAATTTTAATGAAAATCACCATTATCATTGTTACTCAACAATAACGTAATTATTACCTTTGTTTGCAGTTAATTTAAGAAACACAGTTTCAAGTTTATCCACAGAGTATCCAATTGAAGACAACCAGAGAAGGATGTTGAAATGAAGAACTTTCTTAACACACTGGGAAGTTGAGGAACCTCTCCTTCCAGCCACGAGGCCCTGCCCTGCAGCAACCGACCTGGAAAACCAGACCGCAGCCTCCGCAGCAGTGGGCTCCAGGACTCGGTGCATGGCCAGTGGCTGCCACCTTCCTTATTCTTCTTCCTCTCAATTTAGTACCAAAGGGGGGAAACCAAATCTGTTATCTAAGCAGTCACCTGGGACGGCCCTCTTCCTGTCAGCCTATGCCAGGGGCCAGCGTGAGGAACTCCGCCCGTGGCAAAGGTCATGAGGAAGGAGGCTTGGCATACGCAAAGGCGGGATCAAGCCTCAGGAAACCCCCTGTTCCTGAGCATCTACCCCAAAACCAGAGTCTGTTTTATGCTCTCACCCATAACCGTTTCTCTCGGAGGAGTAAACCTGCAGCTCCAAGGCAATAAACATTCCTGGGCGTGACAAGAGTGTTTCAGCTTATGAAGGTCAATTCTGAAGAAACAGTAAAGGATCGGGAAAATATCCTGGAGTAGGAATTGGCCACCCACCCACTCCAGTACTCTTGCCTGGAAAATTCCATGAACAGAGGAGCCTGGCCATCTACAGGTCGTGGGGTCACAAAGAGTCAAACACGACTGAGCATGCACACAGAGACACAGGCATCTTTGTTTATGTCTACAGAGCTTAGAGTGAGAGCCAAATAAAGCATGGAGGATAATACGTGGTTGTTGTTATTTTGGGAAAAAAATTCAACTTACTCATTTTAAGTTTAGATATATATCATATACCAAAAAATTCTCCTTTGAGCACTCTATTTTAGTGATTGCCTATTTATATAGTTGTGTAGCCATCATCACTGTCTGATCCAGAATATTTTATATTTTATCTCCCTACAAAGACACCTAGTGTTCCTTAATCAGCCACTTTAAATTCCACATTCCTCACTCTTTCATCTTTATGGAACTGCCTATTCTGTGTATTTCAAGCACATGGGTTTGTACAACTGTGGCCATTTAGGTCTGGTTTCTTACACAGTGTCATGTTTTTGAAGCTTATTCTTATTTTATCATGTGATCCAATGTTTTGTTTGGCTTCGGAACTTTCCTAAGTCTTTAACACATGCATGTGGGCACGCACACACACACACACACGCTACAGTTCTTTTAATGTGGAAAATACACAGAGGTCCAGCATCGCCATTAGAACCATTTTACGCACACAGTTCCATGGCATAAAGTACCGCCTTCCTGTAGGCACTCAATCTGCCCCCCAACCCAGAGTGGCCACGTGCACAGGGGGCACCAGCCCAGCTGTGCTGCCCACTGCCAGAGCCCCCAGAGCACCCGCCCAGGCCAAGACTCAACAATAGGCCACTTCCCAATGGCCAAAGAAGGGCCCACCTGTGCCAGGGGAGGGCGGTGGCCGAGGGTGAGAGAGACGAAAGGAGGGACAGACAGGAGGGTCTGCAGCTCCTGGTCTTCCCAGGTGGTCTTGCAACCAAGTATTAATCACGCTAAACCTTGCTTTAGCTTCTGAGCTCAGAAATTACCAGGTGCCTTCATGGTGGCATGGCCTTAGATTATGGCAGCCCCGACCAGGCACCCCAGTACCCTGTGCTGTGGGGCCCTGCCATGCCAGTCTCACCAGCCCCTGTCAGAGCCCTGGGGTGCCCAGCATCTGTGGGCAAACCGCTCCCGACACATCCTTCAGCCCTCTGGAGGCCTAGCCATCAGGCTGTGACTTGGAGTTCCCAGGAGGTGGTTATCACTCAGGTTATGTGGCCAGTGGCAATAGGGCCTGACCCTCTGGAAGTGAGTGGAGAAAAGCCCAGTGCTCTGCTTCAGTGCGGTCCTGGCACCAACTGAGTGTCTCTCACTGACATCCTCACTGCTTCATCCACATATTCCACTTACCACTCCTGTTCCAGGCTGGGATTCTAGCGGCAGCCTTCCCAGGGTTGCAGCCTTTCCCAGTGACCAATCCCAAGTACCTATGTCTCAACCTCTGGACCCTCACATAGGTAGTACCGCTATCAATGCTTAGGGTTAAAAATAGCAGATCTCAGACGCTGAAGACTTGTCCTAGGTCTTACAAACAGCTCAGAACTGAGGTCTGGTGGCCTTTAATGCTGTGGCCTGAGACCACATCATCTGCCGGCAGACACGTCAATCTCCAGATAATCAGAATCAGAGTGATTAAGTACAAAGAGGGACAAATGTGTCATGTTGGGAGGAGGGAGGTGGAAACAACACCCCTCTGCCTTTGTCTCCCTGCTTCCAGCTGCCCAGGGCCCCAAGCCATCTCCTCAATATCCTGTGTTCACATATTGTTCTCTTTTGACTCAGACAACATGGAGGGTCCCTGCCCCTCAAGTAGTAATTTTTTCTATTTTGAGGGATACAGTCATGAAATGTCTTCCAGTGTAAAAATAAATGAAAAGCTAAAAATCACCCAGACCACTGGAGTTCCATATGAGGTGAGGGTGATATAAGGTCCCTGGAACTTCTGTTCTGGAAAGAGGGAGGGAGGAGGAAGAAAAGGCTAATCTTCAGTGAATGTAACCTTCACCTGGACTCTGTTTAGTCATTTTATCTCTACAGTTATTCAGTCATCATAACATTTACTCAAGGTCTTTTCTCTTTCGGGCCTGGTGTTCTCATGAAGCTCACAGGCTGAAGAGATACTCAAAGTGAGCGAGTCAGTTCCTAGGCAGGTTGATAAGAAGTCCAGGGGTACCCGAGGAGAGAGGGGTCTGGGGTTCTCAAGGAGGAGGAAAGGACAAGAACCTTTTTTCCTCTTTTTTCTTAGTCTTAGTCACTTAAAACGTTTGTTTGTTTGTTTGTTTTTCTTTCTTTAGGCCCGGAACTGATGATTACACAACTCAGTTTAAACTCTGTGAAAGAAAGTGAACTTGCTCAGTCGTGTCCGACTCTTTGCAACCTCATGGACTGTAGCCCACCAGGCTCCTCTGTCCATGGGATTTTCCAGGCAAGAGTACTGGAGTGGGTTGCCATTGCCTTCTCCAGGGGATCTTCCCAACCCAGGGATCCAGCCCGGGTTTCCCACATTATAGGCAGATGCTTTGCCATCTGAGCCACTTGAATTCTGTACTAGGGATTGTATACCAACAATGTATCTGCTTGAGGACCGTTTCTCCTTCCTGAAAACCTTCTGATTAATCCTGATATCTCAGAATGTATATTATGGGAATGGGTCTGGTAGGATCTTTCTGTTAAACTCTAATCCTGTTCATCCTAAAGCGTTGTGAGAGTGGCTCTGGTAAAACTTTCACAACCCTGAGACCTTCTTTTGATTTAAAGTGAAGTCACTCAGTTGCGTCCGACTCTTTGCGACCCCATGGACTGTAGCCCACCAGGCTCCTCCCTCCATGGGATTCTCCAGGCAAGAGTACTGGAGTGGGTTGCCATTTCCTTCTCCAGGGGATCTTCCCGACCCAGGGATTGAACCCTGGTCTCCTGCATTCCAGGGAGATGCTTTAACCTCTGAGCCACCAGGGAAGTCCAGTAACTAATTTAAAAAGTATATACCTCCCTTGCTCACACTAGCAAGGGGGGCACCCCTTCTGATATCTATGTCAGAAGCTTTCTCTGACCTTTTTCCACTGTAATAAAACTCTGCTACACAAACGCTCTTGAGTGATCAATCCTGGCCCTTGGTCCTGAAGCTAAATCTTCTTCAGAGATCATGAATCTGACATCATTCACAGTGAGCTCGACTGAATCTATAACAATCTCTTAAAAGCCAAGTATAATCTTAAAATAAGCTATGCTGCTGCTAAGTCACTTCAGTCATGTCCGACTCTGTGTGACCCCGTAGATGTCGGCCCACCAGGCTCCCCCATCCCTGGGATTCTCCAGGCAAGAACACTGGAGTGGGTTGCCATTTCCTTCTCCAATGCAGGAAAGTGAAAAGTGAAAGTGAAGTTACTCAGTCATATGCGACTCTTAGGGACCCCATGGACCGCAGCCTACCAGGCTCCTCCGTCCATGGGATTTTCCAGGCAAGAGTACTGGAGTGGGGCGCCTTCTCCAAAATAAGCTGTAAGAACTATTAAAATAAAATAAAATTCAACTGAGTAAAATTTTAAAATCTTAGTGCCTCTATTTAAAGATTTATGAATCAGGCAGCATCCAATTCAGCAGTTAGAAACTGAGGAGTTGCACATAATAAAAGACGTTTATAGGCTGAGGGATCAGGAACAAGGACGTTGTGCTGGGCAAAGAATCCAAGCGGCTACTGCGAGGTTACTTTCCATTAGAGGCTGGAAAGCTTTCTCAGGCAGACGGCTTAACTAGTGATAGTCAGAAGATTCCTGGCTGACTGGTTCAAGAGTTCATTTCTGGAAGAGCCAAAACTGCATTTCCGCCTATTCTGCTGGCATGGCTCCTAACTAAGCAACTCCTCTAGGGCTGTCATCTGGTTTCTAACAGCCCCCTGGGGGCAGCAACAAGGCTTACCGCTGCTGGTTCCCTGCTAAGCACGGTGGCGGGTGTGTCCGTCCCCAAATGCTGAGAGCGCATGTGCTCTGTGCCAGGCCTGGGCTGGGGGCAGGGGCCCAGCCACCACACCTCACAGCCCTTGACACGGGGCTGGTGCACTGGGATGACCCAGACAGATGGCATAGGGAGGGGGGTGCGAGGCGGGTTCAGGGTTGGGAACTCATGTACACCCGTGGCGGACTCCTGTTGATGTATGGCAAAACCAATACAGTATTGTAAAGTAAAATAAAGTAAAAGAATAAATAAATAAATAAATAAAAAGAGGAGAGTAAGACAGAAAACCCCCACACTTTAAAAAGAAGCGATCCTGCTGCTCCCGCGGAGCTGACGCTGTGGAGGGAGACGAGGAATAAACAGCCTGTAGAAGAGGCAGCTCCAGGGAGCGAAGGGCGGACGCGGCGCAGCGGGAAGGGGGCTGGGCGGGGGCGGCGGGGAGGAGAGGAGCCCCGGCCGAGGACGGAAGGCTGACGAGCCCCAGCGGCGCTGACAGGGCCGGCCCTGGGCCGCGAAGGACCGAGGCGCTGAGGGCAGGAGGCGCGGGGGAGCCGTCACTGCAGATGCACGTGGGGACGTGTCTCCGAGGAGGTGACGTTTACGCTGCGCTCCGGGCCACCATCCCCTTCCCTCGTCACCCAGAGCCAGACACCGAGGATGGCCGCTAACATCACGCGCACTGGCCGGTCCTGAACCTGCGCACCCAGCTCGCTGTTCCCTCCTGAGGAGTCACAGGAAAGGCCCCTGTACTGAATTCCCCTCCCTCCCTCTCCGGACAAGTCCAGTCCCTTCCCGTGTGGCCCAATGGCGTGGCCTGTCCCTCCTCTTGGGAACTCGACGTCATCAACTCTCTTTTCAATGACAGTTGTCTCCTGATCTGTTTGCCTCATTGTGCCTCCAGTTTCCCATTAATACACTGTATTTCAATTTCCCATTAATACACTGTATTTTAAGTTAGCCAAGAATGACAGCGCGCTCTGTAGACACAGAGCGTCTTAATTGAGCACACTCAGTTAAGTGTGGACAAAGGGAGCATGAATTAGGACACTTCTTGCAATGTCCTCAATCAATTTAATGTCTTGTTGTGTGTTAAGTGTGTGTTTTGGAGAAGGGAATGGCAACCCACTCCAGGATTCTTGCCTACAGAATCCCATGGACAGAGGAGCTTGGTGGGCTACAGTCCACGGGTCGCAGAGTCAGACATGACTGAGCGACTTCGCTTTCACTTTCACTTTGAATCAGTAATTCTAAATCTGTTAACCATATGTTTGAAAGTATCTTCTGCTTCATTTTCTGTTTTTCTCTTGCAAATGTAAAAACAAAACCAAATATCAAGAGACACACTAAAACAGGTTTTGTTTTCTGTTTTTTCTGGTTGAACTTTATGCCAACAAATCCTAGGTAAGGACTTAGGAAGCTGCCGTAAGTCAAGGCACCAGCAAGGTCACAGGATCTGCAATCAGCAGGGATCTTAATGGTGCCAGAGAGCCTTTTTTTTTTTTTTTTTTTTTTTTTGCCATGCGGTAGGAGGTGGATGCAGTGGCTGAGGGGCCAGAGAGACCCCAGGGCCTTAATGACACCAGTGAGCCGGCTAAGATGCAGGAAGCTGGGTCAGGTACAGTCGTTAGGCCAATATGAGCTGAAACATATTTAATTCTGAATTTCCAGAACCGTTACCCCAAAGAAAATGTTCACCTTCTTCTGATATTCACATAGAAATATTGCATAGACTCTTTTGCCTAGAAATTCTGCTTCCATGGAAGAAAGCCATGAGGAAGACTGCTTGGAGAATATAAGACAGTGTGTTTTTTAGGTGGAGAAAGAGGAAGTGAGTAAATGGCAAGTGCGGTTCAGAAACGGAAAGGGGTCTGTGCAGACCCAGCAGGCTCCCTGTGGTGGAGGCAGGCCGTGCGCTCACTCTCCTTCCCCTTTCGCTGAGGTCACGTTTATCAGGACTTAGGTAGCTCCAATGAAAACTGCAAGTACAGGGGCTGCCCTGGCGGTCCAGCGGTTAAGCATCTACCTTGCAGTGCGGGGACACCGGTTCGATCTCTGGTCCCCAGAAGATCCCACGTGCCACAGAGAAATGAAGCCGTAAATACTGAGCCCAGGCATTCTAGAGCCCAGCGCTCCACAGCAAGAGACGCCACCAAAGTGGGAACCCAACCACCGCAACTAGAGCACAGGCCCTGCTCGCTGCAGTAGGAGAGCCTGCAAGCAGCAAGGAAGGCCCGTGCAGCCAGAAAGAAATGGAACCATATTTAAGCAAAACCCCTCCAAGTACAGTGACTCTCAGTGGCGCAGGTAACCCCTGCCCGATGTTCTCAGCACCCTGGCGTACGGGGTCTGCAGGAAGCCCTCCTCCCGGAAGGCCCAGAGTCTCCATCGGCCAGTGTCTCCCCACTGTGCTGAGCCATCTCCCCACTCACCTCGGCGCGTGCTTCTGGTGGCGCCACTCTTCAGGCAGGGAGTCATCCTTGTGAATCCTCGTCTAAGAATTCATATCATCTCACCTGCACTTATTTCCATATTCCCTAAAAGGAGATCCTTAAAATCCCAATTGTATTCCTTACAGAGTAGCGCACTTAAAATCCCAATTGTATTCCTTACAAGAGCGTTTTAACACACAATCTTGATTTGAACACCTATGTTTTTATT
>NW_017189877.1:0-24959 GCF_001704415.2 Capra hircus | reverse complement strand
TGCCATAAGACAATCAGAGCAGAAAAGAAATAAAAGGAATTCTGGATTGAAAAGAAAGAGTAAAACTCTCACTGTTTGCAGATGACATGATCCTCTACATAGAAAACCCTAGAGACTCCACCAGAAAATTACTAGAGCTAATCAATGAATATAGTAAAGTGGCAGGATATAAAATCAACACACAGAAATCCCTTGCATTCCTATACACTAATAATGAAGAAAAGAGAAATTAAGGAAACAATTCCATTCACCATTGCAACAAAAAATAAAAATACTAGGAATATATCTACCTAAAAAAAAAGACCTTCATATAAAAAACTATAAAACACTGGTGAAGAGAAATCAAAGAGGACAACTAATAGATGGAGAAATATACCTGTTCATGGATCAGAAGAATCAATATAGTGAAAATGAGTATACTACTCAAAGCAATCTTATAGATTCAGTGCAATTTTTATCAAAGCTACAAGATTATTTTTCACAGGAGCTGGCAAATAATTTCACGATTAGCATGGAAATACACAAACCTTGAATAGCGAAAGCAATCTTGAGAAAGAAGAAATGGAATGGAGGAATAACACCTGCGCTGACTTGCAGGCTCTACTACAAAGCCACAGTCGTCAAGACAGTAAATACTGGCACAAAGACAGAAATATATGATCAATGAACAAATAGAAAGCCCAGAGATAAATCCATGCACCTATGACCCCTTATCTTTGACAAAGGGTGGTAAGATATACAAATTGAGAAAAGGCAATCTCTTTAACAAAGTGGTGCTGGGAAAACTGGTCAACCACTTGTAAAAGAATACTTAGAACACTTTTAACACCATAACAAAATAAAAGTAAGATCTAAATGTAAGACAGAAACTATAAAACTCCTAGAGGAGAACATAGGCAAAACACTCTCCGACATAAATCACAGCAGGATTCTCTATGACCCACCCTCCCAGAATATTGAAATAAGCAAAAATAAACAAATGGACCTAATTAAAGTTAAAAGCTTCTGACAAAACAAAGGAAACTCTAAGCAGGTGAAAAGACAGCCTTCAGGGATGGGAAGAAAAATAATAGCAAATGAAACAAGTGACAAAACTAATCTCAAAAATATACAAGCAACTCCTGGCAGCTCAATTCAGAAAATTAAACAACCTAAATCAAAAATGGGGCCAAAGAACCAAACAGACGATTCTCCAATGGCCAAAACTTCCAAAACTATGTTGAATAGTAGTGGTGAGAGTGGGCACCCTTGTCTTTTTTCTGACTTTAGGTGAAATGCTTTCAATTTTTCACCATTGAGGATAATGTTTGGTGTGGGTTTGTCATATATAGCTTTTATTGCGTTGAGGTATGTTCCTTCTGTGCCTGCTTTCTGGAAGGTTTTTTTTTTAATGATAAATGGATGTTGAATTTTGTCAAAGGTGTTCTCTGCATCTATTGAGATAATCATATGGCTTTTATTTTTCAATTTGTTAATATGGTGTATTATGTTGATTGATTTGTGGATATTGAAGAATCCTTGCATCCCTGGGATAAAGCCCACTTGGTCATGATGTATGATCTTTTTAATGTGTTGTTGGATTCTGATTGCTAGAATTTTATTAAGGATTTTTGCATCTGTGTTCATTAGTGATATTGCCTGTAGTTTTCTTTTTGCGTGGCATCCTTGGCAGGTTTTGGTATTAGGGTGATGTTGTCCTCATAGAATGAGTTTGGAAGTGTACCTTCCTCTGCAATTTTCTGGAAGAGTTTGAGTAGGATAGGTGTTAGCTATTCTCTAAATTTTTGGTAGAATTCAGCTGTAAAGCCATCTGGCCCTGGGCTTTTGTTTGCTGGAAGACTTGATTGCAGTTTCTATTTCAGCACTTGTGATGGGTCTATTAAGATTTTCTATGTCTTCCTGGTTCAGTTTTGGAAAGTTGTACTTTTCTAAGAATTTGTCCATTTCTTCCATGTTGTACATTTTATTGGCATATAATTGTTGATAGTAGTCTCTCATGATCCTTTGTATTTTTGTGTTGTCTGTTGTGATCTCTCGATTTTCATTTCTGCTGTTATTGGTTTAAATTTTATCCCTTTATTTCTTGATGAGTCTGCCTAATGGTTTCTCAATTTTTATCGTCTCAAAGAACCAGCTTTTGGCTTTGTTGATTTTTTCTATGGTCTCTTTTGTTTCTTTTGCATTTCAGTTCAGTTCAGTTCAGTTCAGTCACTCAGTCGTGTCTGACAATTTGCGACCCCATGAATTGCAGCACACCAGGACTCTGTGTCCATCAGCAACTCCTGGAGTTCACTCAGATTCACATCCATCAAGTCAGTGATACCATCCAGCCATCTCATCCTCTGTTGTCCCCTTCTCCTCCTGCCCCCAATCCCTCCCAGCATCAGAGTCTTTTCCAATGAGTCAACTCTTCGCATGAGGTGCTGAAGTATAGAAGTTTCAGCTTTAGAATCAGTCCTTCAAAAACACACCCAAGACTGATCTCCTTTAGAATGGACTGGTTGGATCTCCTTGCAGTCCAAGGGACTCTCAAGAGTTCTCCAACACCACACTTCAAAAGCATCAATTCTTTGGTGCTCAGCTTTCTTTACAGTCCAACTTTCACATCCATACATGACCGCTGGAAAAACCATAGTCTTGACTAGACGGACCTATGTTGGCAAAGTAACGTCTCTGCTTTTCAATATGATATCTAGGTTGGTCATAACTTTCCTTCCAAGGAGTAAGCGTCTTTTAATTTCATAGCTGCAATAAGATTTATTTCCTTCTACTAACCCTGGAGTTCTTCCTTTTCTAGTTGCTTTACATGTAGAGATAGGTTATTTATTGGACTTTTTTTCTTGTTTCTTGAGGTATGCCAGTATTTCTATGAACCCTCCCCTTAGCACTGCTTTTACAGTGTCCCACGGGTTCTGGGTTGTTGTGTTTTCATTTTCATTCATTTCTATGTGTATTTTGATTTCTTTTTTGATTTCTTCTGTGATTTGTTGGTTATTCAGCAGTGTGTTGTTCAGCCTCCATATGCTGGCATTTTTAATAGTTTTTCTCCTGTAATAGAGATCTAATCGTACTACATTGTGGTCAGAAAAGATACTTGGAATAATTTCAATTTTTTTTAAAAAAAGGCTAGATTTATGGCCCAGGATGGGATCTATCCCAGAGAAGGTTCCGTGTGCGCTTGAGAAAAATGGTGAAATTCATTGTTTTGGAGTGAAATGTCCTATAGATATCAATTAGGTCTAACTGGTCTATTGTATCATTTAAAGTTTGTGTTTCCTTGTTAACTTTCTGTTTAGTTGATCTTTCCATAGGTGTGAGTGGGGTATTAAAGTCTCCCACTATTATTGTGTTATTGTTAATTTCCCCTTTCAGACATGTTAGCATTTATCTTACATATTGTGGTGCTCCTCTGTTGGGAACATATATATTTATAATTGTTATATCTTCTTCTTGGATTGATCCTTTGATCATTAGGTAGTGTCTTTCTTTGTCTCTTTTCACAGCTTTTGTTCTAAAGTCTATTTTATCTGATCTGAGTATTGCTCCTCCTGCTTTCTTTTGGTCTCTATTTGCATGGAATATCTTTTTCCAGCCCTTCACTTTCAGTCTGTATGCGTCCCTTGTTTCAAGGTGGGTCTCTTGTAGACAGCATACATAGAGATCTTGTTTTTGTATCCATTCAGCCAGTCTTTGTCTTTTGGTTGGGGCATTCAACCCATTTACGTTTAAGGTAATTATTGATAAGTATGATCCTGCTGCCATTTACTTTATTGTTTTGGGTTCGAGTTTATACACCCTTTCTGTGTTTCCTGTCTAGAGAAGATCCTTTGGCATTTGTTGAAGAGCTGGTTTGGTGGTGCTGAATTGTCTCTGCTTTTGCTTGTCTGTAAAGCTTTTAATTTCTCCTTCATATGTGAATGAGATCCTTGCTGGGTACAGTTATCTGGGCTGTAGGTTATTTTCTTTCATCACTTTAAGTATGTCCTGCCATTCCCTCCTGGCCTGAAGAGTTTCTATTGAAAGATCAGCTGCTATCCTTATGGGAATCCCCTTGTGTGTTATTTGTTGTTTTCCCCTTGCTGCTTTTAATATTTGTTCTTTGTGTTTGATCTTTGTTAATTTGATTAATATGTGTCTGAAGGTGTTTTGCTTTGGGTTTATCCTGTTTGGGACTCTCTGGGTTTCTTGGACTTGGGTGATTATTTCCTTCCCCATTTTAGGGAAGTTTTCAACTATTATCTCCTTAAGTATTTTCTCATGGTCTTTCTTTTTGTCTTCTTCTCTGGGACTCTTATGATTCGAATGTTGGAGCATTTAACATTGTCCCAGAGATCTCTGAGATTGTCCTCATTTATTTTAATTCTTTTTTCTATTTTCCTTTCTGATTCATTTATTTCTTCCATTCTATCTTCTACATCACTAATCCTATCTTCTGCGTCCGTTATTCTCCTGTTGGTTTCCTCCAGAGTTTTTTTTTTTTATCTCATTTATTGTATTGTTCATTATATATTGACTCTTTTTTATTTCTTCTAGGTCCTTGTTAAACCTTTCTTGCATCTTTTCAATCCTTATCTCCAGGGTATTTTTCTGTCATTTCATTTTGATTTCAAGATTTTGGATCATTTTCACTGTCATTATTTGGAATTCTTTATCAGGTAGATTCCTGATCTCTTCCTCTCTTGTTTGGTTTGGTGGGCATTTATCCTGTTTCTTTCCCTGCTGCGTATATATCTGTCTCTTCATCTTGTTTATATTGCTGTGTTTTGGGTGGCCTTTCTGTATTCTGGCAGTTTGTGGAGTTCTCTTTATTGTGGAGTTTCCTCACTGTGGGTGGGGTTGTACAGGTGACTTCTCAAGGTTTCCTAGTTAGGAAAGCTTTTGTTGGTGTTCTGGTGGGTGGAGCTGGATTTCTTCTTTCTGGAGTACAATGAGGTTTCCAGTAATTAGTTATGAGATGTCAGTGGGTTTGGAGTGACTTTCAGTTCAGTTCAATTCAGTTCAGTCACTCAGTCGTGTCTGACTCTTTGCGACCCCATGAATCGCAGCATGCCAGGCCTCCCTGTCCATCACCAACTCCCAGAGTTCACTCAGATTCATGTCCATTGAGTCAGTGATGCCATCCAGCCATCTCATCCCCTGTCGTCCCCTTCTCCTCCTGTCCCCAATCCCTCCCAGCATCAGAGTCTTTTCCAATGAGTCAACTCTTTGCATGAGGTGGCCAAAGTACTGGAGTTTCAGCTTTAGCATCATTCCTTCCAAAGAAATCCCAGGGCTGATCTTCAGAATGGACTGGTTGGATCTCCTTGTAGTCCAAGGGACTCTCAAGAGTCTTCTCCAACACCACAGTTCAAAAGCATCAATTCTTCAGTGCCCAGCCTTCTTCACAGTCCAACTCTCACATCCATACATGACTACTGGAAAAACCATAGCCTTGACTAGACGGACCTTAGTCAGCAAAGTAAGTCTCTGCTTTTGAATATGCTATCTAGGTTGGCCATAACTTTTCTTCCAAGGAGTAAGAGTCTTTTAATTTCATGGCTGCAATCACCATCTGCACTGATTTTGGAACCCCAGAAAATAAAGTCTGACACTGTTTCCACTGTTTCCCCAACTATTTCCCATGAAGTGATGGGACTGGATACCATGATCTTCATTTCCTGAAGGTTGAGCTTTAAGCCAACTTTTTCACTCTCCTCTTTCACTTTCATCAAGAGGCTTTTTAGTTCCTCTTCACTTTCTGCCATAAGGGTAGTGTCATCTGCATATCTGAGGTGATTGATATTTCTCTTGGCAGTCTTGATTCCAGCTTATGTTTCTTCCAGTCCAGCATTTCTCATGATGTACTCTGCATAGAAGTTAAATAAACAGGGTGATAATATACAGCCTTGACATACTCCTTTTCCTATTTGGAACCAGTGTGTTGTTCCATGTCCAGTTCTAACTGTTGCTTCCTGACCTGCATACAGATTTCTCAAGAGGCAGGTTAGGTGGTCTTGTATTCCCATATCTCTCAGAATTTTCCAGTTTATTGTGATCCACACAGTCAAAGGCTTTGGCATAGTCAATAAGGCAGAAATAGATGTTTTTCTGGAACTCTCTTACTTTTTCCATGATCCAGTGGATGTTGGCAATTTTATCTCTCATTCCTCTGCCTTTGGAGTGACTTTAGGTAGCCTGTATATTGAAGCTCAGGACTGTGTTCCTTGTCTGTGTTGCTGGAGAATTTGTGTGGTATGTTTTGCTCTGGAACTTGTTGGCTCTTGAATGGTACTTGGTTTCAGTGTACATATGGAGGCATTTGATGAGCTCCTGTAGAATAATGTTCCCTGGAGTCAGAAGTTCTGTCGTGTTCTCATCATTTGGACATAAGCCTCCTGCTTCTGGTTTTCAGTCTTATTTTTACAATAGCCTCAAGACTTCTCCATCTATACAGCACCATTGATAAAACATCTAGATTAAAGACAAAAAGTTTCTCCACAGTGAGGGACACCCAGAGAGGTTCACAAAGTTACATGGAGAAGAGAAGAGGGATGAGGGAGATAGAGGTGACCAGGATAAGATGAAGTGGAATCAAAAGAGGAGAGAGCAAGCTAGCCAGTAATCACTTCCTTATGTGCACTCCACAGTCTGGACTGCTCTGAGATGTTCACAGAGTTATACAGAGAAGAGGAAGGAAGGAGACAGAGGTGGCCAGGAGAATAAGGGGGAATCAAAAGAATTGAGACAGATCCAGCCAGTAATCAGTTCCTTAAGTGTTCTCCACCGTCTGGAACTCACAAGGAGACTCACAGAGTTGGGTAGAGAAGAGAAGGGGGAGGGAGGAGATAGAGGCGACCTGTGGAGAAAAAGGAGAGTCCAAAGGGTGAGAGAGCAGTCAAGTCAGTAATCTTGTTCCCAAGTAAAAATGAGTACTGAAGATTGGGTTCTTAAGGTACAAAATTGATAACAAATACCAAAAAGTAAAGATTAAAAGTCTAGAGTAGAAGTTGGATTTTCAAAAATAGAATATTAATGAAAAAAGTCACAAAAATTATAAAAAATATATATATATGAAGTTTGCTTTAAAAAATAGGGTCTCTCTTTTTTCAGAAAGTAATAGTGGGTTATAAAAATGAAAATTAAAGGAGTAATAGAGGACTTAAACAATTTTTCTCTTAAATTAAAGAATGATAGTAAAAATAGTAAAAATATATCTAGTACTTTCTCTGGTGTTGTTGTGGGCAGTGTGGAGTCAGTTCATTTTCGGAAAGTTCCTTTATCCGGCTCATATTTCTCAGCTCTGTAGGCCCCTTCCTATGTAGTTGGTACTAACGACAGGGTTTTAATCTATTGCACCTGTCACTTCCAAGGTGGTTCCCTCTGTTTTAGCTTTTTCTGTTTGCTGGTCTCTTCAGTGTCTACTTTCCGCCCTGACACAAGGGGGCAGTGGTGGACACTTTTTTAGGCTCACTCGTTTAGTCGTGCTGTGGGGAGGGAGGGACGCTGCAAACAACACTGGCGTGTGTTCGCAGTGTCTCGGCCACACTGGGTTTGCCCCCAGTCACAGCATGTGTGCTTTCCCTGTCAACACTGTTTAGGCTCTAGGTTGCTCTGCTGGGAACTGTCTGAGGCCAGCCCTGGGTTGTATGCACTTCCCAGGTCTAAGCCACTCAGGTTCATGTAATCAGGTAGTCCTCAGAGGCACAGACTTGGTTGGGCCTGAGTTTTGTGCCCTTCCCAGGTTCGAGCAGCTCAGGTGACCAGGTGTTTGGTGAGCACGGTTGCTGCGACTTATCACCTCCCCCGTCCCTGCTGCTTGGTTTTCTGTGTGTACAACCAGCACACCTTCTCAGGTGGATGTCAACCGTCCAGAATCCCAATAAGTCTTGGTTAGCAATGAAGCCTGCTTGAAGTTTGATAGATAATGCCTCTCTGGTGCCATGATTGCCCCCTTCTGGCTCTGGCTGCCCTCGGCTGCCTGTTACTGAAGGGGGATAGGCCAGTCTGCAGCTGGCTAGCACTAGTCAGTCCTTTGTTCTGTGCACGGGCCTGGCGGTGTCTTAGGTTAGGGCTTTTCCCATGGTAGCTATCCCACAGTCTGATTTGCTACCCAAGTTAGTTCCCTCAGATTGTCCTCGGGGCATTCAGGCCCAGTCCTTACTCTAAGCAATGCAGCCCGCACCTCCCTGCCCAGGCCCCATTTGCTAGTGGCAGATGCAGGTGTCTGCACTGCTTCTCCACTAGGGAGTTACCATTGGGCACGTAATCTGTGGGTTTTAATTATTTATTTTTCCTCCCAATTATGTTGCCGTCTGTGGTTCCAAGGCTTGCCACAGACTCAGCAGTGAGAGTGTTTCCTGGTGTTTGGAAACTTCTCTCTTTTTTAAGACTCCCTTTCTGGGACAGAGCTCTGTCCCTACCTCTTTTGTCTCTCTTTTTCTCTTTTATATTTCTTCCTACCTCCTTTCGAAGACAATAGGCTGCTTTTCTGGGTACCTGATGTCCTCTGCCACATTCAGAAGTTGTTTTGTGGAATTTACTCAGCATTCAAATGTTCCTTTGATGAATTTGTGGGGGAGAAAGTGGTCTCCCAGACCTATTCCTCCACCATCTTAGGACTGCCTCTACATTGTGTCTTTTTCAATTGTGGTTTCCTCAGGATATATGCCCAGTAGTGGGATTGCTAGGTCATATGGTAGTTTTATTCCTAGTTTTCTTAAAGAAATCTCCATACTTTTCTCTATAGTGGCTGTATCATTTACATTCCCACCAAAACTGAAAGAGGGTTCCTTTTTCTCCACATCATCTCCAGCATTTATTCTTTCTGGATTTTTTATTTTTAATTTTTTTTGATGATAGCCATTCTTACCAGTGTTAATACCATCTAATAGACTATATTTTCCTTATCTGTTTATTTATCCCTCTTTCCAATCACAATGTAAGCTTTATAATGGCAAAGATTACTGTTTTGTTGTCCTATCCTCTGCATCTGGAACAGTGTTTTGTATATATTAGCCACTCAATAAATATTAAATGAATCAATACTTCACTAGGCAAAAAGTAGTCAAATGGTCACACCTAGCTGCAAAGGAGGCTTAACAATATTAAAAATTAGCTGTGTAGCCTTGTATTCAGCAAAAATCTCTACTACTACTACTACTACTGAAGAAGTAGTAGTTGGAATTTTCACAACCCAGGGATCAAACCCAGGTCTCCCACATTGCAGGTTGATTCTTTACCAGCTGAGCCACAAGGGAAGCCCACTACGCAAGAAGAAAAACTAATATTGAAAATGCTGGAGAGGGTGTGGAGAAAAGGGAGCCCTCTTACACTGTTGGTGGGAATGCAAACTAGTAGAGCCACTATGGAGAAGAGTGTGGAGATTCCTTAAAAAAACTAGAAATAGAACTTCCATACGACCCAGCAATCCCACTGCTGGGCATACACACTGAGAAAACCAGAATTGAAAGAGACATGTATACCCCGTGTTCACTGCAGTACTGTTTACAACAGCTAGGACGTGGAAGCAACCGAGATGCCCAGTGACAGAAGAATGTTTAAGAAAGTTGTAGTATATAAACACAATGGAATATTACTCAGCTATTAAAAAGAACACATATGAGTCAGTTCTAATGAGATGGATGAAACTGGAGCCTATTATACAGTGAAGTAAGTCAGAAAGAAAAACACCAATACAGTGTATTAATGCATATAAATGGAATTTAGAAAGATGGTAACAATGACCTTATAAACAAGACAGAAAAAGAGACACAGATGTAAAGAACAGACTTTTGGACTCTGTGGAAGAAGGCAAGGGTGGGGTGATTTGTGAGCATAGCACTGAAACATGTATATTACCATGTGTGAAATAGATGACCAGTCCAAGTTCAATGCATGAAACAGGGCACTCAAAGCCAGTGCACAGGGACAACTCAGAGGGATGGAATGGGAAGGGAGGTCAGAGGGGGTTTGGGGATGGGGGGACACATGTACACCTGTGGCTGATTCATGTCAATGTATGGCAAAAATCACAATACTGTAGTTATTAACTTCCAATTATAATAAATAAATTAACTTAAAAAATACTAACATTGAAAGCTAGCAGGCTCACAAAGAAAAGAAAGTAAAAAACTCATACTTAATTTATAACCAGTCAATAGTTTGACTATTCTATTATCTGTCTTTTAACATATTGCTACATATATGTGTGAGAAATAACCTCTCTGTCCAAAAAATTAGCATTAGCACAGTAAAATTAAGTCATTTCATATGTGTAATGTTTTTCAAATTTGAGAAATCTGTAAGTCCCAACACTCTGAGACCTTGACCAAGTGGCATGATACCTTAAGACCTGCTTCCTTATGTACTGAATAGTAAACTTCTGAGTTTCAGGTACAATAGAAGGTGCAAAAGTGATCTGTAAACTGCACTACCTTATACAACTGAGAAGCATTATCATATCTGATTTCACAACTGTGCTATAAGGGAGGCAGCTCCAACCTATCCCCTGCAGCTGCCACAAAGGTAGGGTTCAAACTTGGTACTTCTATTGTACTCACTTTTTGCCATACTCGCCTCCATTAAAGGTGGTCTAACTCAATGAAATTAAGCCATGCCCACAGGGCAACCCAAGATGGGCGAGTCATGGTGGCGAGGTCTGACAGAATGTGGTCCACTGGAGAAGGGAAGGGAATGGTAAACCACTTCAGTATTTTTGCCTTGAGAACCCCATGAACAGTATGAAAAGGCAAAATGATAGGATAATGAAACAGGAACGCCCCAGGTCAGTAGGTGCCCAATATGCTACTGGAGATCAGTGGAGAAATAACTCCAGAAAGAATGAAGGGATGGAGCCAAAGCAAAAACAATACTCAGCTGTAGATATGACTGGTGATAGAAGCAAGGTCCGATGCTATAAAGAGCAATATTGCATAGGAACCTGGAATGTCAGGTCCATGAATCAAGGCAAATTGGAAGTCGTCAAACAAGAGATGGCAAGAGTGAATGTCGACATTCTAGGAATCAGTGAACTAAAATGGACTGGAATGGGTGAATTTAACTCAGATGACCATTATATCTACCACTGCGGGCAGGAATCCCTCAGAAGAAATGGAGTAGCCATCATGGTCAACAAAAGAGTCCAAAATGCAGTACTTGGATGCAATCTCAAAAATGACAGAATGATCTCTGTTCATTTCCAAGGCAAACCACTCAATATCACAGTAATCCAAGTCTATGCCTCAACCAGTAACACTGATGAAACTGAAGTTGAACTGTTCTATGAAGACCTACAAGATGTTTTAGAACTAACACCCCAAAAAAGATGTCTTTTTCATTATAGGGGACTGGAATGAAAAAGTAGGAGGTCAAGAAACACCTGGCTGGATGGCATCATGGACTCGATGGAAGTGAGTCTGAGTGAACTCTGGGAGATGGTGATGGACAGGGAGGCCTAGCGTGCTGCAATTCATGGGGTCACAAAGAGTCGGACACGACTGAGCGACTGAACTAAACTGAACTGAACTGAACAGGCAAATTTGGCCTTGGAATGCCGAATGAAGCAGGGCAAAGACTAATAGAGTTTTGCCAAAAAAATGCACTGGTCATAGCAAACACCCTCTTCCAACAACACAAGAGAAGACTCTACACATGGACATCACCAGATGGTCAACACCGAAATCAGATTGATTGTATTCTTTGCAGCCAAAGATGGAGAAGCTCTATACAGTCAACAAAAACAAGTCCAGGAGCTGACTGTGGCTTAGATCATGTACTCCTTATTACCAAATTCAGCCTCAAATTGAAGAAAGTAGGGAAAACCACTAGACCATTCAGGCATGACCTAAATCAAATCCCTTATGATTATACAGTGGAAGTCAGAAATAGATTTAAGGGCCAAGATCTGATAGATAGAGTGCCTGATGAACTACGGAATGAGGTTCGTGACATTGTACAGGAGACAGGGATAAAGACCATCCCCATGGAAAAGAAATGCAAAAAAGCAAAATGGCTGTCTGGGGAGGCCTTACAAATAGCTGTGAAAAGAAGAGAAGCGAAAAGCAAAGGGGAAAAGGAAAGATATAAGCATCTGAATGCAGAGTTCCAAAGAATAGCAAGAAGCGATAAGAAAGCCTTTTTCAGCAATCAGTGCAAAGAAATAGAGGAAAACAACAGAATGGGATAGACTACAGAGCTCTTCAAGAAAATCAGAGATACTAAGGGAATATTTCATGCAAGAACAGGCTCAATAAAGGATATAAATGCTATGGACTTAAGAGAAGTAGAAGATATTAAGATGTGGCAAGAATACACAGAAGAACTATACAAACAAGATCTTCATGACACAGATAATCACAGTGGTGTGATCACTCACCTAGAGCCAGAAATTCTGAAATGTGAAGTCAAATGGGCCTTAGAAAGCATCATTATGAGCAAAGCTAGTGGAGGTGATGGAATTCCAGTTGAGCTATTTCAAATCCTGAAAGATGATGCTGTGAAAGTGCTGCACTCAATATACCAGCAAATTTGGAAAACTCAGCAGTGGCCACAGGACTGGAAAAGGTCAGTTTTCATTCCAATCCTAAGAAAGGCAATGACAAAGAATGCTCAAGCTACTGCACAATTGCACTCATCTCACATGGTAGTAAAATAACGCTCAAACTTCTCTAAGTCAGGCTTCAGCAATACGTGAACCATGAACTTCCAGATGTTCAAGCTGGATTTAGAAAAGGCAGAGGAACCAGAGATCAAATTGCCAACACCCATTGGATCATTGAAAAAACAAGAGAGTTCCAGAAAAAATCTATTTCTCCTTTATTGACTATGCCAAAGCCTTTGACTGTGTGGATCACAACAAACTGTGGAAAATTCTGAATGTGATGGGAATACCAGACCACCTGACTTGCCTTCTAAGAAATCTATATGCAGGTCAGGAAGCAACAGTTAGAACTGGACATGGAGCAGCAGACCAGTTCCAAATCGGGAAACAAGTACATCAAGGCTGTATATTGTCACCCTGCTTATTTAACTTATATGCAGAGTACATCATGAGAAACACTGGGCTTGATGACACACAAGCTGGAATCAAGATTGCTGGGAGAAATATCAATAACCTCAGATATGCAAATGACACCACCCTTATGACAGAAAGCAAAGAAGAACTAAAGAGCTTCTTGATGAAAGTGAAAGGAGAGAGTGAAAAAGTTGGCTTAAAATTCAGCATTCAGAATACTAAGATTATGGCATCCTGTCCCATCCCTTCATGGCAAATAGATGGGGAAGCAATGGAAACAGTGAGAGACTTTATTTTCTTGGACTCCAAAATCACTGAAGATGGTGATGCAGCCAGGAAATTAAAAGATGCTTGCTCCTTGGCAGAAAAGTCATGACCAACCTAGACAGCATATTATCTTTTTTTTTTGTCCCTCCTGGGCCACAGACTGTGTGGATCACAATAAACTATGGAAAATTCTGAGAGAGATGGAAATAGCAGACCACCTTACCTGCCTCTTGAGAAATTTGTATGCAGGTCAGGAAGCAACAGTTAAAACTAGACATGGAACAACAGACTGGTTCCAAATAAGAAAAGGAGTATAGGCTGTATATTGTCATCCTGCTTATTTAACTTATATGCAGGATACATCATGAGAAACGCTGGACTGGAAGAAACATAAGCTGGAATCAAGATTGCCAGGAGAAATATCAATCACCTCAGATATGCAGATGACACCACCCTTATGGCAGAAAGTGAAGAGGAACTAAAAAGCCTCTTGATGAAAGTGAAAGTGGAGAGTGAAAAAGTTGGCTTAAAGCTCAACATTCAGGAAATGAAGATCATGGCATCTGGTCCCATCACTTCATGGGAAATAGATGGGGAAACAGTGGAAACAGTGGAAACAGTGTCAGACTTTATTTTCTGGGGCTCCAAAATCAGTGCAGATGGTGACTTCAACCATGAAATTAAAAGATGCTTACTCCTTGGAAGAAAAGTTATGGCCAACCTAGATAGCATATTCAAAAGCAGAGACATTACTTTGCCGACTTAGGTCCATCTAGTCAAGGCTATGTTTTTTCCAGTAGTCATGTATGGATGTGAGAGTTGGACTGTGAAGAAGGCTGAGTGCTGAAGAATTGATGTTTTTGAACTGTGGTGTTGGAGAAGACTCTTGAGAGTCCCTTGAACTGCAAGGAGATCCAACCAGTCCGTTCTGCAGGAGATCAACCCTGGGATTTCTTTGGAAGGAATGATGCTAAAGCTGAAACTCCAGTACTTTGGCCACCTCATGCAGAGATTCGACTCATTGGAAAAGACTTTGATGCTGGGAGGGAATGGGGGTAGGTGGAGAAGGGGATGACAGAGGATGAGATAGCTGGATGGCATCACTGACTCGATGGACATGAATCTGAGTGAACTCCGGGAGTTGGTGATGGACAGAGAGGCCTGGCATGCTGCAATTCATTGGCTCGCAAAGAGTCGGACACGACTAAGCGACTGAACTGAACTGGGCCACAGAGGTATGTGCGATCTTCCCAGACTGGGGATTGAACCTGTGCTCTCTGCCACAGGTACCCAGAGTCTTAACCACTGGACCACCAGGAAGTCCCTAGACAGCATATTAAAAAGCAGAGACATTTCTTTTCCAACAAAAGTCTGTCTAGTCAAAGCTATGATTTTTCCAGTAGTCATGTATGGATGTGAAATTTGGACTATAAAGAAAGCAGAGTGCCAAAGAATTGATGCTTTTGAACTGTGGTGTTGGAGAAGACTCGAGAGTCCCTTGGACAGCAAGGAGATCCAACCAGTCCTTCCTAAAGGAAATCAGTCCTGAATATTCATCGGAAGGACTTACGTTGAAGCTGAAACTCCAATTATTTGGCCACCTGATGTGAAGAACTGACTCATTTGAAAAGACCCTGATGCTGGGAAAGATTGAAAGTGTGAGGAGAAGGGGATGACAGAGGATGAGATGGTTGGATGGCATCACTGACTCAACGGACATGAGTTTGAGTAAACTCTGGGAGTTGGTGATTGACAGGGAGGCCTGGCATGCTGCAGTCCATGGGGTCACAAAGAGTCGGACACGAATGAGAGACTGAACTGAACTGACCTGAGGGAAGAGGACTGACCTGAAACAGTGCAGAGAAACTTATCTCATTCTAGAAATTTAATAGTCCCTGAGCTTCCAGTTCAAGATGGTGGAGTAGAAGGACATGCACTCATCTCCTCCTGTAAGAGCACCAAAATCAAAACTAGCTGTTAAACAACCATCAGCAGGAGGATGCTGGAACCTACCATAAAAAGATATGCCACCTCCAAAGACAAAGAAGGATCCAGAACAAATGGCAGTAGGGGGCAATCACGATAAAATCAAATCCCATACCAACCAGGTGTGTGATACACAATCTGGGAGAACAATAATAGCAAAATTCTCCAACTGTTGTGAAGGTTCTGAGCCCCAGGTCAGACTTCTCAGACTGGGGATTTGGCAAAAGTGACTGGGAATCCCCAGGGAATCTGACTGTGAAGACTAGCCAAATTTGATTACAGAATTTCCATAGGACTGGGGGAAACAGAGACTCCACTCTTGGAGTGCACAAACAAAATCTTGTATGCTCCAAGATCCAGGGGAAAGGATCAGTGACTCCACAGGATACTGAACCAAAACTACCTGCTAGTGTTGGAGGGTCTCCTGTGGAAGCATGGGTCAGCAGTGGCTGGCACAAGGATGGGGATACTGGCAGCAGCAGTCCTGGAAGTGGTCTCATGTGTAAGTCTTCTTGGAGGTTGCCATTAAACTTACCATTGAGCCTGTAGACCTCAAGACTGCGTAGCCTCAGGCCAAACAACTAACAAAGAGAGTGAAACCCCACCCATCAGCAGATTGTTGGATTAAAGCTTTACTGAGCAAGGCCTTGCCCATCAGAGCAAGACCCAGTTTTCCCCACTACTAGTCCCTCCCATCAGGAAGATTACACAAACCTCTCAACCTCAACCACCAGAGGGCAGACATAAGAAGCAAGAAGAACCACAATTTCACAGCAGCTAGAATGAAAACCATATTACAGAAAGTTAATCGAGATGAAAAAGCAGAGAATTCCATCCCAGATGAAGGGACAAAATATAAAACCCCAGAAAAACAACTAAATGAATTGGAAATAGGCAATCTTCCAGAAAAAGAATTTAGAATAACAATAGGGAAGATGATCCAGGATCTCAGAAACAGAATGGAGAAGATGCAAGAAATGTTTATCAAAGATCTACAAGAACTAAAGAACAAACAGAGATGAATACACTAGAAAGCATCAATATCAGAATAATTGAAGCAAAAGAATGGATAAGTGACCTGGAGGTCAGAATTGTGGAAAGCACTACCGCAGAACAGAATATAGAAAAAAGAATGGAAAAAAATGAAGACAGTCTGAGACCTCTGGGACAACAACAAATGCACCAACGTTTGCATTATAGGGATCCCAGAAGGAGGAGAGAGAAAGGACCTGAGAAAATGTTTTAAGAGACAATAGCTGAAAATTTCCCTAACATGGAAAAAGAAATAGTCTCTTTCATTTCTGGTTTCCTCGGTGTGTATGCCAATGTTCATCACAGCACTGTTTATAATAGCCAGGACATGGAAGCAACCTAGATGTCCATCAGCAGATGAATGGATAAGAAAGCCGTGGTACATATACACAATGGAGTATTACTCAGCCATTAAAAAGAATACATTTGAATCAGTTCTAATGAGGTGGATGGAACTGGAGCCTATTATACAGAGTGAAGTAAGCCAGAAAAAAAAAAAAAAACACCAGTACAAGATGCTAATGCATATATACGGAATTTAGAAAGATGGTAATGATAACCCTGTATGTGAGGCAGCAAAAGAGACACAGATGTATAGAAGGGTCTTTTGGACTCTGCGGGAGAGGTAGAGGGTGGGATGATTTGGGAGAATGGCATTGAAACATGTATAATATATATGAAATGAATCGCCAGTTCAGGTTCAATGCATGATACTGGATGCTTGGAGCTGGTGCACTGAGATGACCCAGAGGGATGGTACGGGGAGGGAGGAGGTAGGGGCATCCAGGATGGGGAACATGTGTATACCTGTGGCGGATTCATATTAATGTATGGCAAAACCAATACAATATTGTAAAGTAATTAACCTCCAATTAAAATAAATAAATTTATATTTTTAAAAAATCATTAAAAAAATAAGGAATACTCAACCAAGTCCAGGAAGCACAGAGAGTCCCAGAGAGGAGAAACACAAGGAGGAACACATCAAGACATATAGTAATGAAACTGACAAAAATTAAAGACAAAGATAAAATATTAAAAGCAACAAGGGAAAAATAATAAATAACATACAAGGGAACTTCCATAAGGTTATCAGCTGATTTCTCAACAGAAACTGTACAAGCCAGAGGGGAGTGGCATGATATATTTAAAGTGGTGAAAAGGAAGAACCTATAATCAAGAATATTCTACCCAGCAAGACTCTTGTCCAGATTTGACAGAGAAATAAAAAAGCTTTCCAGACAAGCAACAGTTAAGAGAATTCAGCACCACCAAACCAGTCTTCCAACAAATGCTAAAGGAACTACTCTAGGCAGGAAATGCAAGAGAAGGAAAAAGCCTACACAAAACAAACCCAAAACATTTAAGAAAATGGTAATAGGATCATACATACCAATAATTACCTTAGATGTAAATAGATTAAATGCACCAACCAAAAGACATAGACTGGCTGGGCAGATGAAAATATGTGCATGTATGTGTGTCCATTTACCACATCACTCTACTTAACCTTCCAAATTGCATTCAATAATTTTATATTGTTAGGTTAATCATGTTTCTATTATGGCTTGAGGTTGTAATTATCATTTATTTTTTGTCTGGCTATGGTTTTTGATAACTAACAAACATCTTTTACTGTTGTGATTATATAACTATTATTCATTTAATACCATTGTATCATGATTGGTCAACAGAAAATTATAGACTTGTATAGCACTAAAACTCCTATTTAATAGAAAAACCTGTAATCACTTTTTAAAATTCAGATGCATATCAGAATTATCTTGGAATTTTTGAAAAATGCAAATGCCCAACTATTGCTTTTTTTATTCAAAGCTCCAGATGTGTTTCTAATGAGCAGCCATGTTTAAGAATAACTGGACTATATAATGATCTTTTACTTTTATTTAGTTTGTTTCACTTTTTCTATTTCACATTTAATGCTCTCATTTTATTTTGTTTATGTTTTCTAATTTCTCTATTTTTTCAGATGTTCTGTCTCAAGTCTTTATAAGGCATAGTAGAAAAACATAGACCATATATATATATATATATATATATATATATATATATAATGTACAATATAATATATACGTCCAACTTTCAGGAAAGTTGGATTTTTGCCTAGAAAAAATTTGATATTTTGATTCCACCTGTTTGATTTAGTATGAATAGAATGCTAGATTTCTTATTTATATTCACTCAAAACTTTGATATAGTTCCATGTATTCTGGCATCTAGTATTACTCCTAAAAGACTAGAAAGTTTATTATCTTAGTGATTTCTTTTTAAGAAATTTGAGTCAAGCTTGAAACTTCTAATCCAATTCTGAGACTATAAAGAAATGCTATGTTGCAAAAACTAGGAAATTAACATGTAATATAGTATTACTAACTATAGAGTTTGTTCGAATTTCACAATATTTTGTACTAGCATCTATTATTTGTTTTCATACCTTATTCAAGACTCCACATTGTATTTAACTGCACTGAGCAGCTTCAGCAAACAACAAATTCTGGTAAACTCTCCTTTTATTCTATTATAAATAGTTTCTAATTTTATTTGTTATGACTTTTTAGATACACCCATCATTTAAAAGTGAAAATTTACCTTCCAAATATATGGGATTTTTAAAGTATTTCTTATGCTAATTTCTCATTTTGATATTAATTTCTCATTTAAATGTTTCTCCTCTGCAATCAACCTCTGTGGTTTTTCAGTCTCTTAACTTCATTGAGATTTTCAGTGGCTAAGTCAAAGATCTCTCTTGATAAATGTCACACTGCACTTGAAAACATATGGGTTACTTTCAAATATCTTTTTATATTGATCTCTAATACAATTCCAAAGTGATAAGAGAACAGACTTTATATGATTTCAGTACCTTTAGATCATAAAATTTTTGCACCTGCTCTTATGTCCCTGAATATATTCCAGTGTCTCCTAGTTTCTAGTCTATGGAACTTGAATTGTATCCTACTCCTGTGTGAGAATTGTATTAATCTAAATTATGCTGACTTGGTTCATAGTGCTTTTTGGTTCTACTACATCCTTCTAATTCCTGCATATTCATTCTGTTAATTTTTGAGAGCTTGATATTGAAACTCCAACTAAAAACTTAATTTATCTACTTAAAAATATAATATTTATTTATTTATTTATTTTTATTTTTGGCTGTGCTGGATCTTTCTTGCTGTGTGGGCTTTTCTTTTTTTCAATTTTTATTTTTACTTTATTTTGCTTTACAATACTGTATTGGCTTTGCCATACATTGACATGAATCAGCCACAGGTGTACATGACTTCCCAATCCTGAACCCCCCTACCACCTCCCACCCCATATCATCTCTCTGGATCATCCCCGTGCACCAGTCCCAAGCATCCTGCATCCTGTATTGAACCTAGACTGGTGATTCGTTTCTTACTTGATAGTGTACATGTTTCAATGCCATTCTCCCAAATCATCCCACCCTCGCCCTCTCCCACAGAGTCCAAAAGTCCGTTCTATACATCTATGTCTCTTTTGCTGTCTCCCAAAGAGGGTTATCATTACCATGTTTCTAATTCCATATATATGTGTTAGTATACTGTATTGGTGTTTTTCTTTCTGGCTTACTTCACTCTGTATAATAGGCTCCAGTTTCATCCACCTCATTAGCACTGACTCAAATGTATTCTTTTTCATGGCTGAGTAATATTCCATTGTGTATATGTACCACAGCTTTCTTATCCATTCATCTGCTGATGGACATCTAGGTTGCTTCCATGTCCCGGCTATTATAAACAGTGCTGCGATGAACATTGGGCTACACGTGTCTCTTTCAATTCTGATTTCCTCGGTGTGTATGCCCAGCAGTGGGATTGCTGGGTCATAAGGCAGTTCTATTTGCAATTTTTTAAGGAATCTCCACACTGTTCTCCATAGTGGCTGTACTAGTTTGCATTCTCACCAACAATGTAAGAGGGTTACCTTTTCTCTGTGGGGCCCTACATGGGAAACCTTAAAGATGGGTTAGCTTTGCGGTGGGAAACTAAGATGGCACCTGGCGGAAGAGATAGGGGCGTGGTCTATGTTACAACTTTGATTGGCTCTCTTGATTTCCGTGCACGTGGACAGCACGTGATCACCATAGACTCCCGTTATAATGAAGGCACACGACGATTTGACCTTTAACGTGATTGGTGCAAGTATAGACAGTGCCTCGCAAAACCCCCCTGCTTGCCTGTATAAATCAAGAGTTTGTGGCAATAAAGCAGAACAGCTTAGACGGAACCCCTGTTGCCTCTGATTGTCTCTCGCTCGCCGAGGGGCTGGATTGGCGGACAGCAGGCTCACCTCTCCTCGGGACCCCTCAACTTTGCTGAGGGAAGTTCCACTGCCTCTCTCATTCTGCAAAGCGCCCCCCCGCATTTCTCCACAGCCTCTCCAGCATTTATTGCTTGTAGACATTTGGATCACAGCCATTCTGACTGGTGTGAAATGGTACCTCATTGTGGTATTGATTTGCATTTCTCTGATAATGAGTGATGTTGAGCATCTTTTCATGTGTTTGTTAGCCATCTGTATGTCTTCTTTTGAGAAATGTCTATTTAGCTCTTTGGCCCATTTTTTGATTGGGTCATTTATTTTTCTGGAATTGAGCTGCATAAGTTGCTTGTATATTTTTGAGATTAGTTGTTTGTCAGTTGCTTCATTTGCTATTATTTTCTCCCATTCCGAAGGCTGTCTTTTCACCTAGCTTAGAGTTTCCTCTGTTGTGCAGAAGCTTTTAATTTTAATTAGATTCCATTTGTTTATTTTTGCTTTTATTTCCAGTATTCTGGGAGGTGGATCATAGAGGATCCTGCTGTGATTTATGTCGGAGAGTGTTTTGCCTATGTTCTCCTCTAGGAGTTTCATAGTTTCTGGTCTTATGTTTAGATCTTTAATCCATTTTAGTTTATTTTTGTGTATGATGTTAGAAAGTGATCTAGTTTCATTCTTTTACAAGTGGTTGACCGGTTTTCCCAGCACCACTTGTTAAAGAGATTGTCTTTAATGCATTGTATATTCTTGCCTCCTTTGTCGAAGATGAGGTGTGCATAGGTGTTTGGATTTATCTCTGGGCTTTCTATTTTGTTCCATTGATCGATATTTCTGTCTTTGTGCCAATACCATACTGTCTTGATGACTGTGGCTTTGTAGTAGAGCCTGAAGTCAGGCAGGTTAATTCCTCCACTTCCATTCTTCTTTCTCAAGATTGCTTTGGCTATTCGAGGTTTTTTGTATTTCCATACAAATTGTGAAGTTATTTGTTCTAGCTCTGTGAAAAATACTGCTGGTAGCTTGATAGGGATTGCATTGAATCTGTAGATTGCTTTGGATAGTATACTCATTTTCACTATATTGATTCTTCCAATCCATGAACATGGTATATTTCTCCATCTATTAGTGTCCTCTTTGATTTCTTTCACCAGTGTTTTATAGTTTTCTATATATAGGTCTTTAGTTTCTTTAGGTAGATATCTTCCTAAGTATTTTATTCTTTTCATTGCAATGGTGAATGGAATTGTTTCCTTAATTTCTTTTTCTACTTTCTCATTATTCGTGTATAGGAATGCAAGGGATTTCTGTGTGTTGATTTTATATCCTGCCACACTACTATATTCATTGATTAGCTCTAGTAATTTTCTGTTGGGGTCTTTAGGGTTTTCTATGTAGAGGATCATGTCATCTGCAAACAGTGAGAGTTTTATTTCTTCTTTTCCAATTTGGATTCCGTTTATTTCTTTTTCTGCTCTGATTGCTGTGGTCAAAACTTCCAGAACTAAGTTGAATAGTAGTGGTGAATGTGGGCCCCCTTGTCTTGTTCCTGACTTTAGGGGAAATGCTTTCAATTTTTCACCATTGAGGATAATGTTTGCTGTGGGTTTGTCATACACAGCTTTTATTATGTTGAGGTATATTCCTTCTATTCTTGCTTTCTGGAGAGTTTTTATCATAAATGGATGCTGAATTTTGTCAAAGGTTTTCTCTGCATCTATTGAGATAATCATATGGCTTTTATATTTCAATTTGTTAATGTGGTGAATCACATTGATTGATTTGTGGATATTGAAGAATCCTTGCATCCCTGGGATAAAGCCCACTTGGTCATGATGTATGATCTTTTTAATGTGTTGTTGGATTCTGATTGCTAGAATTTTGTTAAGGATTTTTGCATCTATGTTCATCAGTGATATTGGCCTGTAGTTTTCTTTTTTGTGGCATCTTTGTCAGGTTTTGGTATTAGGGTGATTGTGGCCTCATAGAATGAGTTTGGAAGTTTACCTTCCTCTGCAATTTGCTGGAAGAGTTTGAATAGAATAGGTGTTAGCTCTTTTCTAAATTTTTGGTGGAATTCAGCTGTGAAGCTGTCTGGCCCTGGGCTTTTGTTTGCTGGAAGACTTCTGATTACAGTTTCAATTTCTGTGCTTGTGATGGGTCTGTTAAGATTTTCTATGTCTTCCTGGTTCAGTTTTGGAAAGTTGTACTTTTCTAAGAATTTGTCCATTTCTTCCACGTTGTCCATTTTATTGGCATATAATTGCTCATAATAGTCTCTTATGATCCTTTGTATTTCTGTGTTATCTGTTGTGATCTCTCCATTTTCATTTCTAATTTTACTGATTTGATTTTTCTCCCTTTGTTTCTTGATGAGTCTGGCTAATGGTTTGTCAATTTTATTTATCCTTTCAAAGAACCAACTTTTAGCTTTGTTGATTGTTGCTATGGTCTCTTTTGTTTCTTTTGCATTTATTTCTGCCCTTATTTTCAAGATTTCTTTCCTTCTACTAACTCTGAGGTTCTCCATTTCTTCCTTTTCTAGTTGCTTTAGGTGTAGAGTTAGGTTATTTATATGACTTTTTTCTTGTTTCTTGAGGTATACCTGTATTGCTATGAACTTTCCTCTTAGTACTGCTTTTTAGTGTCCCACAGGTTTTGGGTTGTTGTGTTTTCATTTTCATTCATTTCTATGAGTATTTTGATTTCCTTTTTGACTTCTTCTGTGATTTGTAGGTTATTCAGCAGCGTGTTGTTCAGCCTCCATATGTTGAAATCTTTAATAGTTTTTCTCCTATAATTGAGATCTAATCTTACTGCCTTGTTGTCAGAAAAGATGCTTGGAATGATTTCAATCTTTTTGAATTTATCAAGGTTAGATTTATGGCCCAGGATGTGATCTATCCTGGAGAAGGTTCCATGAGCACTTGAGAAAAAGGTGAAATTCATTGTTTTGGGGTGAAATGTCCTATAGATATCAATTAGGTCTAACTGGTCTATTGTATCATTTAAAGTTTGCATTTCTTTGTTAATTTTCTGTTTAGTTGATCTATCCATAGATGTGAGTGGAGCATTAAAGTCTCCCACTATTATTGTGTTTTTGTTAATTTCCCCTTTCATACTTGTTAACATTTGTCTTACATGTTGCGGTTCTCCTACGTTGGGTGCGTATATATTTATAATTGTTATATATCTTCTTGGATTGATCCTTTAATCATTGTGTAGTGTCCTTCTTTGTCTCTTTTCACAGCCTTTGTTTTAAAGTCTATTTTATCTGATATGAGTATTGCTACTCCTGCTTTCTTTTGGTCTCTATTTGCATGGAATATCTTTTTCCAGCCCTTCACTTTCAGTCTGTTTGTGTCCCTTGTTTTCAGGTAGGTCTCTTGTAGGCAGCATATATAGGGGTCTTGTTTTTGTATCCATTCAGCCAGTCTTTGCCTTTTGGTTGGGGCATTCAACCCATTTATGTTTAAGGTAATTATTGATAAGTATGATCCTGTTGCCATTTACTTTTATTGTTTTGGGTTCGGGTTTATACACTCTTTTTGTGTTTCCTGTATAGAGAAGATCTTTTAGCATTTGTTGGAGAGCTGGTTTGGTGGTGCTGAATTCTCTCAGCTTTTGCTTGTCTGTAAAGCTTTTGATTTCTCCTTCATATTTGAATGAGATCCTTGCTGAGTACAGTTATCTGGGCTGTAGGTTATTTTCTTTCATCGCTTTAAGTATGTTTTGCCATTCCCTTCTGGCCTGAAGTGTTTCCATTGAAAGATCTGTAGTTATCCTTATGGGAATCCCCTTGTGTGTTATTTGTTGTTTTCCCCTTGCTGCTTTTAATATTTGTTCTTTGTGTTTGATCTTTGTTAATTGATTAATATGTGTTTGTGGGTGTTTCACTTTGGGTTTATTCTGTTTGGAACTCTCTGGGTTTCTTGGAGTTGGGTGATTATTTCCTTCCCCATTTTAGGGAAGTTTTCAACTATTATCTCCTCAAGGATTTTCTCATGGTCTTTCTTTTTGTCTTCTTCTTCTGGGAGTCCTATAATTCGAATGTTGGAGCTTTTCCATATTGTCCTGGAGGTCTCTGAGATTGTCCTCATTTCTTTTAATTCATTTTTCTTTTTTCCTCTCTGATTCATTTATCTCTACCATTCTATCTTCTATTTCACTAATCCTATCTTCTGCCTCTGATATTCTACTATTTGTTGCCTCCAGAGTGTTTCTGATCTCATTTATTGCATTATTCATTATATATTGACTCTTTTTTATTTCTTCTTGGTCCTTGTTAAACCTTTCTTGCATATTCTCCATCCTTGTCTCCAGGCTATTTATCTGTGATTCCATTTTGATTTCAAGATTTTGGATATTTTCACTATCATAT
>NW_017189876.1:0-24973 GCF_001704415.2 Capra hircus | reverse complement strand
TGTGTATATATATGTATATATATAGCCAAAATATATATATATATAAATATATATATGTATATAAATATACATGTATATAAATATATATGTATATAAATATATAAATATATATATGTATATATGTATATAAATAGCCAAATATATATATACACACATATACTTTTTTATTTCTAAAATGTAAGTGCTTTTCTAGAACAAATTTTACAAATTCATACATAGTATTTGTGGTGTTTAGGTATCAGTTACAACTGGGATGTGTTAAATACATTATGTCTTCCTAGCATATCATCAATTTTACCCAGGTTTTGAAAATATTTGTTCAGAAATGTATTCACTTTTAACTATAAATATATTCATTATCTGTTGATCTCTTCTTCATATTTCTTATTATGTATACTTGGAATTCTTTAAGATTATGTAAATTAGTGGATTTTCTGTTCATATTCTTAAAAAAAGGAAACTTCTTGGTTATTTCTTAACGTATTGTTTTTCATTTTCCTCATGATTCATATTTGGTTTTTGTTAAGTATATATTTCTATTTTCCTTAGATTTATTTTCTTGCTTTTTTGTTGCTTATTTTTATACTGGATGCTAATATAATTTATTATCTGTTTCTTTATTTGTATTGGTCATGTATGTAAGTTTATGATCTCCCTTTGAGTACATTTTAGCTATGTCCAATAGGCTCCTGACTGTAGTCTGAAAATTATGTTTTAACCTAAATATTCTAACTGAATGGCTCAGAAATATACAGTGAAGACATTCAGACTGACAAGATAATTTCTTTTTTAAACATCAAGTTCTTGATGTTCTTACTTTAAACTTATTAGTAGATATAAATAGTGGTTAGCAATTTGGAAAACATGTCAAAATTACTTAAGTTGGTTACTCAGAAAATACTGAAGTTATAGCCTCTAAATTTCAAATCTTATCAACTGATGTCTCAAGGCAGAATTTTCAAATATGCCACATTTGGTATGGTTATAGATGATTATGTGATAGTATCTGAATTTTTATGAGGAATAGAGTTCATTAAGACTGACAGTGTGGATAGGGAGAGTGCTTAGCATATGTATCTTATTCACTATGCCTGACTACATGCACTCCTCCACTTGGTCAGCCACAGAAACTAAAAACTAGATTGTCTTTTGCCATGCTATTATTCAGTCATCTGAAGCCTCATTTGGGAATGGACTTAAATGCAACTTGGGGCTTCCCTGGTAGCTCAGACAGTAAAGAAACTGCCTATAATGCAGGAGACCTGGGTTTGATTCCTGGGTCAGGAAGATCTCCTGGAGAAGGGAATGGCAACACACTCCAGTATTCTTGCCTGGAGAATCCCATGAACAGAGGAGCCTTGCAGGCTATAGTCCATGGGGGTGCAAAGTGTCAGACACGACTGAGTGGCTAACACTTTCACTTAAATGCAATTATTCTTTTTTAAATTAATTAATTCATTTTAATTAGAGGCTAATTACTTTACAATATTGTGGTGGGTTGTTGTTTTTTTTTTTTTTTTGCCATATATCGACATGAATCAGCCACAGGTATACATGTGTACCCCCATCCTGAACCTCCTTTTAAATATAAGAATTAAGAATTTGACATAACTCACATAAAGACACTAAGATCTCCATAAGAAAAATAAATAATAAGCAGAGTGTATGTTTACTTTCTTAGTAGCAAAGAATTGTCATTTCAAATGTAATGATTTGACTCAAGCCAGTATTCTTGCCTGGAGAATCCCCTGGATAGAGAAGCCTGTCAGGCTACAGTCCATGAGGGCGCAAAGAGTAGGACATGACCAAGTGACTACACACAAAGGGTTTTATGATTTCTGATAAATGAACCATGAATAGCAGATTACTTTGTATGGTATGTATTCTTTCTAACAGAACCAGAGAATCCAGAAATTGCCATTGAAAATAAAGTTATCACCATTTTTATAATAGAAAAGATGAATTTAATAGTTAAAAGATTTAACAGCGTCAACAACTATGTTAGAATTGGTACTAGAAGCCCCTTCTCTGCTTCAGCATATTTCATGCAAACTGATAGTTGTTACAAATGTGCTATGTAATTGTTAAAAGCAGACTTTTAAAAATATCTGAATGATATTACTCAATGGAAAAAGTTGTTGTTCAGTTGCTCAGTCAGGTCAAACTCTTTGTGACCCCATGGACTGCAGCACACCAGGCTTCCCTGTCCTTCATTATCTCCTGGAATTTCCTCAAATTCATATTCATTGAGTTGTTGATGCCATCCAACTATCTCATCCTCTGTCTCCCCATTCTCCTTCTGCCCTCAATCTTGTCAGGCATCAGGGTCTTTTCCAATGAGTCAGCTCTTCATATCAGGTGGCCAAAGTATTGGAGCTTCAGCTTCAGCATCAGTCCTTCCAATGAATATTCAGGGTTGATTTCCTGCAGGAAATCTCCCTGCTGTCCAAAGGACTCTCAAGAGTCTTCTCCAGCACCACAGTTAGAAAGATCAATTGTTTGCACTCAGCCTTCTTTATGGTCCAACTCTCACATGTGTACATGATTACTGAAAAGGAAATAGTTTTGACTATATAGACCATTGTTGGCAAGTGGTATTTCTACTTAGTATGCTGTCTAGGTTAATGTGGAAAATTCTGAAAGAGATGGGAATACCAGACCACCTGACCTTCCTCTTGAGAAATCTGTATGCAGGTCAAGAAGCAACAGTTAGAACTGGACATGGAACAACTTACTGGCTCCAAATCAGGAAAGGAGTACATCAAGGCTCTATATTGTCACCCTGCTTATTGAACTTACATGCAGAGTACATCATGCGAAATGCTGGGCTGGATGAAGCACAAGCTGGAATCAAGATTGCTGGGAGAAATATCCATAGCCTCAGATATGCAGATGACACCACCCTTATGGCAGAAAGTGAAGAACTAAAGAGCCTCTTGGTGAAAGTGAAAAAGTTGGCTTAAAGCTCAACATTCAAAAAACTAAGATCACGGCATTCAGTCCCATCAACCTCATAGCAAATAGATGGGGAAACAGTGGAAACAGTGGCTGACTTTATTTTGGGGAGCTCCAAAATCACTGCAGATGGTGACTGCAGCCATGAAATTAAAAGACGCTTACTCCTTGGAAGGAAAGTTATGACCAACCTAGACAGCATATTAAAAAGCAGAGACATTACTTTACCAACAAACATCCATCTAGTCAAAACTATGTTTTTTCCAGTAGTTATGTATGCATGTGAGAGTTGGACTATAAAGAAAGCTAAGTGCTGAAGAATGGATGCTTTTGAACTGTGGTGTTGGAGAAGACTCTTGAGAGTCCTCTGGACTGCAAGGAGATCCAACCAGTCCATCCTAAAGGTGATCAGTCTTGGGTGTTCATTGGAAGGACTGATGTTGAAGCTGAAACTCCAACACTTTGGCCACCTGATGCAAAGAGCTGACTCATTTGAAAAGACCTTGATGCCAGGAAAGATTGAAGGCAGGAGGAGAAGGGGACAACAGAGTATGAGATGATTGGATGGCATCACCAACTCAATGGAGATGAGTTTGAGTAGACTCTAGGAGTTGGTGATGGACAGGGAGACCTGGTGTGCTGTGATCCATGGGGTCATGAAGAGTCAGACATGACTGAGTGACTGAACTGAACTGAACTGAACTAAGTTTTTCATAGTGTTTCTTCCAAGGAGCACGTGTCTTTTAATTTCATGGCAGCAGTCACTGTCCACAGTGATTTTGAAGCCCAAGAAAATAAAGTCTGTCACTGTTTCTATTTTTTCCCCATCTATTTGCTATGAATTGATGTGTCCAGGGACCCCACAAGACACTGAGCCAGACCTGCCTTTGAGTGTCTTCTGTGGAGATATGGGTCAGCAGTGTCCTCTCATGGGAACAGGATCTCTGGCTGCAACAGACCTTGGAGGCTCAGTGTGTGAGCTCCACCATAAAGCTACCAAGCAGACAACACAAAAACTGGAGAACAATTATACCAAATAAGTTCTCGCACTGTTGTGAAAGTTCTAGAGCCCACAATAGATTTCCCAACCTGGGGATGGGGATGGGACAGAGAAACCCCAAGGAATTGGACTTTGAGACCAGTGGGATTTGATTAAAGAACTTCCACAGGACTGGGGAAACAGTGACTTCACACTTGGAGAGCTCAAACAAAACCGTGTGTGAACCAGGGCCCAGGGGAAAGGAACAGTGACCTCAAAAGAAACTAAGCTGGTTTCCTGTGAGTATCCAGGAGTCTCTGGCAGAGGCATGGGTCGACAGTGTCCTTCTGTAGGGTTAGGGGAACTGAATAAAACAGTCCTGGCATATGTCCTTTTGAAGGAGGTAACCTACCATAGTTTGGCCTTAGGCTAAACTACAAAGAGGGAACACAGCCCCACCCATCAATAGAAAATTGGGTTAAAGATTTACTGAGCATGGCTCCACCCATCAGAGCAAGACGCAGATTCCCCAACAGCCAGTTCCTCCCATCAGAAAGCTTCCATAAGCCTCTTATCCTCCCTTAGAAGGAAGACAGAATGGAAACAATTACAGAAAACCAGACAAACTGATCACATGGTTCACAGCCTTGTTTAACTCAATGAAATTATGAGCCATGCTGTGTATGGCCACCCAAGACAGACGGGTCATGGTGGAAAGTTCTGACAAACACTTCAGTATTCTTGCCTTGAGATCACCATGAACAGTATGAAAAGGCAAAAAGATAAGACACTGAAAGATGAACTCCCAAGGTAGGTGCCCAATACGTTACTGAAGAAGAGTGGAGAACTAGCACCAGAAAGAACGAAGAGACTGAACCAAAGCAAAAACAATGCCAGTTGTGGGTGTGACTGGTGATGGAAATAAAGTCCGATGCTATAAAGAACAATATTGCATAGGAACCTGGAATGTTAGGTCCGTGAATCGAGGTAAATTGGAAGTAGTCAAACAGGTGATGGCAAGAGTGAACATCAACATTTGAAGAATCAGTGAACTAAAGTGGACCAGAATGCGTGAATTTAATTCAGATGGCCATTATATCTACTACTGCGGGCAAGAATCCCTTAGAAGAAATGGAGTAGCCCTCATAGTCAACAAAAGAGTCTGAAATGTAGTACTTGGGTGCAATCTCAAAAATGACAAAAAGATCTCCAGCCGTTTCGAGGTAAAACATTCACAATCACAATAATCCAAGTCTATGCCCCAACCACTAATGCTGAAGAAGCTAAAGTTCTATGAAGACCTACAAGACCTTCTAGAACTAACAACAAAAAAAGACATTCTCTTAATCATAGGGGACTGGAATGCAAATTAGGAAGTCAAAAGACATCTAGAGTAACAGCAAGTTGGACTTGGAGTAAAAAATGAAACAGGGCAAAGGATAACAGAGTTTTGCCAAAAGAATGCACTGTTCAGAGTAGACACCTTCCACCAGCACATGGACATCTGCAGATGACCAATACCGAAATCAGATTGATTATATTCTTTGCAGCTGAAGGTTGATAATCAAGGCAAATTGGAAGTGGTCAAACAAGAGATGGCAAGAGTGAACGTCGACATTCTAGCAATCAGTGAACTAAAATGGACTGGAATGGGTGAATTTAACTCAGATGACCATTATATCTACTATTGTGGGCAGGAATCCCTCAGAAGAAACGGAGTCACCATCATGGTCAACACAAGAGTCCAAAATGCAGTACTTGGATGCAATCTCAAAAATGACAGAATGATCTCTGTTCTTTTCCAAGGCAAAGCATTCAGTATCACAGTAATCCAAGTCTATGTCCCAACCAGTATGCTGAAGAAACTGATGTTGAACGGTTCTATGAAGACCTAAAAGACCTTTTAGACCTAACATCCAAAAAGGATGTCCTTTTCATTATAGGGGACTGGAATGCAAAAGTAGGAAGTCAAGAAACACCTGGAGTGACAGGCAAATTTGGCCTTGGAATAGGGAATGAAGCAGGGCAAAGACTAATAGAGTTTTGCCAAGAAAGTGCACTGGTCATAGCAAACACCTTCTTCCAACAACACAAGAGAAGACTCTACACATGGACATCACCAGATGGTCAACACCAAAATCAGATTGATTATATTATTTGCAGCCAAAGATGGAAAAGCTCTATACAGTCAACAAAAAGAAGACCAGGAGCTGACTGTGGCTCAGATCATGAACTTCTTATTGCCAAATTCAGACTTAAATTGAAGAACGTAGGGGAAACCGCTAGATCATCCAGGTATGACCTAAATCAAATCCCTTATGATTATACAGTGGAAGTGAGAAATAGATTTAAGGGCCTAGATCTGATAGATAGAGTGCCTGATGAAGTATGGAATGAGGTTTGTGACATTGTACAGGAGACAGGGATCAAGACCATCCCCATGGAAAAGAAATGCAAAAAAGCAAAATGGCTGTCTGGGGAGGCCTTACAAATAGCTGTGAAAAGAAGAGAGGTGAAAAGCAAAGGAGAAAAGGAAAGATATAAGCATCTGAATGCAGAGTTCTAAAGAATAGCAAGAAGAGATAAGAAAGCCTTCTTCAGTGATCAGTGCAAAGAAATAGAGGAAAACAACAGAATGGGAAAGACTAGAGATCTCTTCAAGAAAATTAGAGATACCAAGAGAACATTTCATGCAAAGATTGCTCGATAAAGGACAGAAATGGTATGGACCTAACAGAAGCAGAAGATATTAAGAAGAAGTTGCAAGAATACACAGAAGAACTATACAAAAAAGATCTTCACGACCCAGGTAATCACGATGGTGTGATCACTTATCTATAGCCAGACATCCTGGAATGTGAATTCAAGTGGGCCTTAGGAAGCATCACTATGAACAAAGCTAGTGGAGGTGATGGAATTCCTACTGAGCTATTTCAAATCCTGAAAGATGATGCTGTGAAAGTGCTGCACTAATATGCCAGCAAATTTGGAAAACTCAGCAGTGGCCACAGGACTGGAAAAGGTCAGTCTTCATTCCACTCCCAAAGAAAGGCAATGCCAAAGAATGCTCAAACTACCACACAATTGCACTCATCTCACACGCTGGTGAAGTAATGCTTAAAATTCTCCAAGCCAGGCTTCAGCAATACGTGAACGGTGAACTTCCTGATGTTCAAGCTGATTTTAGAAACGGAAGAGGAACCAGAGATTAAATTGCCAACATCCACTGGATCATGGAAAAAGCAAGAGAGTTCCAGAAAATCATCTACTTCTGCTTTATTGATTATGCCAAAGCCTTTGACTGTGTGGATCACAATCAACTGTGGAAAATTCTGAAAGAGATGGGAATACCAGACCACCTGACCTGCCTCTTGAGAAATCTGTATGCAGGCCAGAAAGCTACAGTTAGAACTGGACATGGAACAACAGACTGGTTCCAAATAGGAAAAGGAGTATGTCAAGGCTGTATATTGTCACCCTGCTTATTTAACTTCTATGCAGAGTACATCATGAGAAACATTGGACTGGAAGAAGCACAAGCTGGAATCAAGATTGATGGGAGAAATATCAATAACTTCAGATATGCAGATGACACCACCCTTATGGCAGAAAGTGAAGAGGAACTAAAAAGCCTCTTGATGAAAGTGAAAGAGGAGAGTGAAAAAGTTGCCTTAAAGCTCAACATTCAGAAAATGAAGATCATGGCATCTCGTCCCATCACTTCATGGGAAATAGATGGGGAAACAGTGGAAACAGTGTCAGACTTTATTTTTGGGGCTCCAAAATCACTGCAGATGGTGATTGCAGCCATGAAATTAAAAGATGCTTAGTGCTTGGAAGAAAAGTTATGAGCAACCTAGATAGCATATTCAAAAGCAGAGACATTACTTTGCCGACTAAGGTCCATCTAGTCAAGGCTATGGTTTCTCCTGTGGTCATGTATGGATGTGAGAGTTGGACTGTGAAGAAGGCTGAGCGCCAAAGAATTGATGCTTTTGAAATGTGGTGTTGGAGAAGACTCTTGAGAGTCCCTTGGAATGCAAAGAGATCCAACCAGTCCATTCTGAAGGAGATCAGCCTTGGGATTTCTTTGGAAGGAATGATGTTAAAGCTGAAACTCCAGTACTTTGGCCACCTCATGTGAAGAGTTGACTCATTGGAAAAGACTGATGCTGGGAGGGATTGGAGGCAGGAGGAGAAGGGGATGACAGAGGATGAGATGGCTGGATGGCATCACTGACTCGATGGACATGAGTCTGAGTGAACTCCGGGAGTTGGTGATGGACAAGGAGTCCTGGCGTGCTGCGATTCATGGGGTCGCAAAGAGTCGGACATGACTGGGTGACTGAAGTGAAGTGATACATTCAGCAAAAACAAGATCAGGAATTGACTGTGACTCAGATCATGAACTCCTTATAGCAAAATTCAGACTTAAATTGAAGAAAGTATGGAAAACCACTAAATCATTCAGGTATGACCCTAATTAATTTCCTTAAGATTATACAGTGAAAGTGAGAAATAGATTCAAGTGATTAGATCTGATAGAGTGCCTGAACAACTATGGACAGAGATCTGTAACACTGTATAGTAGGCAGTGATCAAAATGGTCCCCAAGAAGAAGAAATGCAGAAAGCAAATTTTTGTCTGAGGAGGCCTTACAAATAGCTGAGAAAAGAAGAAAATTGAAAGGCAAAGGAGAAAAGAAAAGATATATCCATCTGAATGCAGAGTTTAAAGAATAGTAAGGAGAGATAAGAAAGCCTTCGTAAGTGAAACATGCAAAGAAATAGAGGAAAACAATAGATTGGTAAAGACTGGAGATCTCTTCAAGAAAATTAGAGATACCAAGGGAACATTTCATGCAAAGATGGACACAGAAAAGGACAGAAATGATATGTACCTAACAGAAGCAGAAGATATTAAGAAGTGGCAAGAATATGCAGAACTATATGAAAGATATCTTAATGTCCCAGATAACCTCAAAGGTGTGATCACTCCTCTAGGGCGAGACATCCTGGAGTGTGAAGTCAAGTGGACTTTAGAAAGCATCACTACGAACAAAGCTAGTAGAGGTGATGGAATTCCAGCTGAGCGATTTCAAATCCTAAAAGTTGATGTGATGAAAGTGCTGAACTTAATATGCCAGGAAATTTGGAAAGTTTAGCAGTGGCCACAGGAATGGAAAAGGTCAGTTTTGATTCCAGTTGCAAAGAAAGACAATGCCAAAGAATGTTTAAAGTACCACACAATTGCACTCATCTCACCTGATAGCAAAGTAACGCTCAAAATTCTGCAAGCTGGGCTTCGACAGTATGTGAACTGAGAACTTCCAGATGTTCAGCTGGATTTAGAAAAGGCAGAGGAACCAGAGATCAAATTGCCAACATCCATTGGATCATAGAAAAAGCTAGAGAATTCTGGAAAAACATCTACTTCTGCTTCACCGACTACACTAAAGCTGTTGACTATGTGGATCACAACAAACTGTAGAAAATTCTTAAAGAGATGGGAATACCAGACCACCTTTCCAGCCTCCTGACAAATCTGTATGCAGGTCAAGAAACAACAGTAAGAATCCGGCATGGAACAATGGACTGGTTCAGAATTGGGAAAGGAGTATGTCAAGGCTGTATATTGTCACCTTGCTTATTTAATTTATATGCAGAATACATCATGTGAAATGCCAGCCTGGGTGAAGCACAGGCTGGAATCAAGATTGTCAGGAGAAATATTAAGGACCTCAGATATTCAGCTGACACACTTTAATGGCAGAAAACAAAGAGGAACTAAAAAACTTCTTGATGAAAGTGAAAGAGCAGAATGAAAAAGCTGGTTTAAAACTCAACATTGAAAAAACTAAGATCATGGCATCAGGTCCTATTACTTCATGGCAAATAGATGGGGTAACAATGGAAACAGTGACAGACTTTATTTTCTTGGGCTCCAAAATCACTGTAGATGGTGACTACAGCTATAAAATTAAAAGATGCTTGCTTCTTGGAAGAAAAGGCATGGCAAACTTAGGCAATATATTAAAAAGCAGAGACATTACTTTATTGACAAAGGTCTGTATAGTTAAAGCTATGGTTTTTCCAGTAGTCATGTATGGATGTGAGAGTTGGACCATAAAGAAAGCTGAACACCAAAGAATTGATGCTTTTGAACTCTAGTATTGGAGAAGACTCTTGCCTGTCCCTTGGATGGCAGGGAGATCAAACCAGTCAATACTAAGGGAAATCAACCCTGAAATATTCATTGGAAGGACTGATGCTGAAGCTGAAGCTCCAATACTTTGGCCACCTGATGGGAAGAACTGATTCATTGGAAAAGGCCCTGATGCTGGGAAAGATTGAAGGCAGTGGGGGAAGGGTACGACAGAGGATGAAATGGTTGGATGGCACCACCGATTTGATGGACACGAGTTTGAGCAAGCTCTGGGGGTTGATGATGGACAGGTAGTCCTGGTGTACTGCAGTCCAGGGGGTCACAAAGAGTCAGACACGACTGAGTGACTGAACTAACTGATGTGACTGGATGCTACGAGTTTAGTTTTTAGAATGCTGAGTTTTTTAAAAATTAATTTATTTATTTTAATTAGCAGATAATTACTTTACAATATTATAGTGGTTTTTGCCATTCATTGACATGAATCAGCCATGGGTGTACATGTGTTCCCCATCCTGTCCCCCCTCCCACCTCCCTCCCCATCCCATCTGAGTTTTAAGCCATCTTTTTCACTCTCCTATTTCACCATCATCAAGAGGCTCTTTAGTTCCTCTTTGCTTTCTGCCGTTAAGATGGTGTCATCTGCATATCTGAGGTTATTGTTATTTCTTCAGGGAATTTGATCCAGCTTGAAGTTCATCCAGCCTGGCATTTTGCATGATATACTCTTCATATAAACTAAATAAGCAGAGTGACAATAGACACCCTTGACGTACTCCTTTCCCGAATTTGAATCAACCTGTTAATCCCTGTCTGGTTCTGTCTGTTGCTTCCTGACCTGCTTACAGGTTTTGTAGGAGGCAGGGAAAGTGGTCTGGCGTTCCCATATCTTCAAGAATTTTCTGTTTTTTTTTTTTTTTTTTTAATGATCCATTCAATCAAAGGGTTTTTCATAGTTAATGAAGTGGAATTGATATTTATCTGGAATTCTCTTGCTTTTTCTATGGTCCAACATATGTTGGTGATGTGATCTCTGGTTCCTCTGCCTTTTCTAAATCTACTTTGTACACCTAGAATTTCTCAGTTCACATACTGGTGAAGCCTAGCTTGAAGGATTTTGAGCATTACCTTGCTAGGATATGAGATGAGAGGCATTGTGCAGTAGTTTAAACATTCTTTGGCATTACCCTTCTTTGGGATTGGAATTGAAACTGACCTTTTCCAGTCCTCTGGCCACTGCCACTTTTTCCAAATTTGCTGGCATATTGAGTGCAGCACTTTAACAGCATCAGTTTAAGATTTTAAATAGGTCAGCAGGAATTCCATCACCTCCACTAGCTTTGTCCGTAGTGATGCTTCCTAAGGCCCACTTGAGTTCACACTCCAGAATGTCTGGCTCTAAGTATCTAGGACATCTAGATATGTCCAGATATCATAGATATCTGGGTCATTAAGATATTTTTTGTATAGATCTTCTGTGTATTTTTGCCACCTCTTCTTAATATCTTCTGCTTCTTTTTGGTCCATACTGTTTCTGTCCTTTATTGTGCCCATCTTTCCATGAAATGTTCCCTTGGTATCTCTAACTTTCTTCAAGGGAGCTCTAGTCTTTCCCATTATATTGGGTTTATTCTAAAACATAAAATTCTTTCATAATTGTTTCTGTCTCTTATGTTCTAACAAGTAGAAACCCTATACTTTTATTTTTAAATTAGTAACATATCTGCTTTTGACATTTTAATGTGTTCTAGATTTGTTAGGAGTTTCCTCTTGATATTGGGATGATCTCCACAATTACCCAGTCTTTTGCAGAGCCTGTTCCCATTGATCAGTTCCTTTTCTGGGCCTTAAAAATTTATCACTTTAAGCATAACATGTGATATGAACAAGTAAATGATAACATTCATTACCTTGTGTGCAAGCATACTCAGTTGCTTCAGTTGTGTCTAATTCCTTGCAACCCCTTGGACTACACCCTCCAGAGCACTCTGTCCATGGTATTTCACAGGCCAGAATACTGAAGTGGGTTGTCATTTCCTCCTCCCAGGAATCTTCCTGACCCAGGGATCGAATCCTCATTTCTATGTCTCCTGCAATGGCAGGCTGGCTCTTTACCACTGGTGCCATGTAATAAGAGCCTGTGGACTAGTATTCTAATAAATGAGATTTGTGTGAATCCCAACAACATTATGTCAGGAATCTGTTGCCAGAAAAAAAGGAAGCAGAGGTTTATGAATCTTAGCACTTTTCTTGTCAAAGACTGCCTCACAGACAACTTAGTTAACCCCTGCATTTATCTGTTATAGTAATTTTCATATGAAATTAGTGATTGTGTTCATTATCATTATACTAATCACATTAACTGATTTGTTAATGTGACTAGACTGTGAGCCCAAGGCTGAAATCATGTTTCTCTTCAGTACTTAGACTCAAAGCACCTAATATATTACATGGCATCTATGTATCTATTTATCATCTAACTATGTATCATTGAGAGAGAGGAAGAATTATATTTTCTAAGGATAAAAAATAAATCTTGAAGAAACAGATAAAATTCATTGTAGTAGGGTACAACACTTGGCTGTAAACTTTTTACTTTTCCCACAAATTTTCAGGCAATGTTTGAGATCTCTTTCAGTTATTTACTTTCCTCCTTTTACTGCTATCATAATGCATGATGCACAAATACATTTCCTCCATTCATATGCATTGTTCTACCTTCAACCACAGGTGGTCATTCATCATCTCTCTCCTGACCAGTTGTGGTATCATGACTTTCAGTTGAGCTTCTGGGTGTGAACGGGTATGAAAATAAAAAGTCAGTAATATAAATATTGGGGCTTCCCAGGTGGCTTACTGTTAAAGAATCCACCTGCCAATGCAGGAGTTGCCAAAGATGCTGGTTTGATCCCTGGATCAGGAAGATCCCGTGGAAGAGGAAATGGCAACGCACTCCAGTATTCTGGCCTGGGAAATAACATGGAGAGAGAAGCCTAGTGGGCTACAGTCCATGGGGTCCCCAAGAAACTGACATTACTTAGTGACTGAGTGCGAATGAAGTATGAATGTAAATATACACCACACATGTGTGCTAAGTCACTTCAGCCATGTCACTCTGTGTGACCCCAATGAATTGCAACCTGCCAGGCTCCTCTGTCCTTGGGATTCTCCAGGCAAGAATACTTGAGTGGGTTGCCATGCCCTCCTCCAGGGAATCTTCCCGACGTAGGGGTCCAACCCGTGTGTCTTACATCTACCTGCATTGGCAGGTGGGTTCTTTACCATTTGCTCCACCTGGGAAGCCCACACCACACATAGATATATCTAATCATAAATAAGTCTAAAGACAATTTTTAAAGAACTATTTTATATATTTTAAATAAGGTGCCAGTATAACTGAGCTTATGGTAAAGGATCTCTTCCTGGTTTACAGATGACCACTTTCTTGTTGTAAACTCACATGACAGAAAGAAAGACGGAGAAGGAAAACAAAGTCTTTACACTTTTATTTTTTTCATTAGAGCACTAAACCCATCATGAAGACTCCACCCTCATTTCCAGGTACCATCATACTGGGGGCTAGGTTTAAACATATGAACTTTTGAAGGGACACAAACATTTAGTCCATAGCAAACAGGAATATCTCCACTCCTTCACAGGTCATAGGAGAAACGGAGATAGTAATGTCAGATGGTTTACAATGTGCTGTATGTCTAAGACAAGCAGATGAGTGATAGACTTCATTCATATGCCAAAATCACTGCAGATGCTGATTGCAGCCATGAAATTAAAAGATGCTTGCTCCATGGAAGAAAAGCTATGACCAACCTAGACATTGTATTAAAAAGCAGATAAATTACTTTGCCAACAAAGATCTATATAGTCAAAGCTATGGTTTTTCGAGTAGTTATGTATGAAGTGTGAGTTGTACCACAAAGAAAGCCAAGCTCCGAAGAATTGATGCTTTTTAATTGTGGTGTTGGAGAAGACTTTTGAGAGTCCCTTGGACTACAAGGAAACCAATCCAGTCAATCCTAAAGGAAATCAGTCCTGAATATTTGTTGGAAAGACTGATGCTGAAGCTGAAGCTCCAATACTTTGGCCACCTGATGTGAAGAACTGACTCATTGGAAAAGACCCTGATGCTGGGAAAGATTGAAGGCAGTAGGACAAGGGGACAACAGAGGATGAGATGGTTGGATGGCATCACCAACTCTATGGACATGGGTTTGAGCAAGCTCTGGGAGTTGGTGATCGACAGGGAAGCCTGGCATTTATGCTTTCCATCCCAAACAAAAGAACTGCCATCTGTAAATATTTCCATGTCAGGATTGTCTAATGGGGTATCCATTAGATCCTCCCAAGCTGCATAGTTTAAAATTAGAAATGGGGAACAATCGTGATCAGGTGTTTCATTTTCCTTCTCATGAAGGAAAGTGGCAGGATTTAAATCTCCACAAACTTTAAGCTTAGTTACTGGTCCTTCTAACAGCAATGATTGATATTTAAGACGTCTACTGTCTGTCATCCAAATATTAACCTTAGAATTTAAGATTCCATTCACATCATGAGAAGTCAGTACAGTAAGGTTTTGTTCATTAATTATTTTTAAAGCTTCAGGTGCTAATAAAACTGCTGCCCCAATTACTCTTAGGCAGTGGGGCCACCCACTTGAAATTACATCTGAATCTCTGCTTAGATAAGCAATAGGTTGCTGGTGAGGCCCTCAGGATTGTGTCAAAACTCCCAAGGCCATACCTTTTTTTTCAGTGACAAACATTAAATTCTGACCCTGTGGGCAAGCTTAAAGCAGGAGCTTGCAGGAGAGCAGTCTGAAGAACCTTAAAAGCCTTTCGGGTATCTGGAGACCAAACCAGTTTGTCAGTTTGGGCCTGTTGAGTTTCAGCTACAAGTTTATATAAAGGCCAGGCAAGTTCCCCATAACCTGGAATCCAAATACAACAGTAGTCTGTGATTCCCAAAATTCCTCTCAATTGTCTTAATGACATAGGTAGGGGATGATTTAGTTTAGGTTTAATTCTCACAGGGACTATGGTTCTAGTCCCTTCTGATATGATTAGGCCCAGATATCTAACAGATTGTTGACAAAGCTGGGCCTTTTCTCTTGATGCCATGCAACCTCCGCCTGCCAGAAAGTTTAAGATATCATCTGAGGCTCATGAATAAGCTTCCTCTGTCTCAGTACAGAGTAAAATATCATCTACTGATTGTAACACCACTGCTTCAGCGCTATTAAAGTTTTGTAGATCCTGTGACAAACTTTGTCCAAATAAGTGAGGACTGTCACGAAATCCCTGGGCAAAACTGTCCAGCTTAACTGAGAAGCTGGCTGCATAGGGTCTTCAAAGGCAAATAGAAATTGACTTTCCTCCACCAAAGGCACTGAATAGAAGGCATCTTTCAAGTCAATTACTGAGAAATATTTGGCTCATTCAGGAATTTCAGACAATAGAGTATAAGGATTAGGCACCACGGGGGTATAAAGGAACTACAGCCTCATTTATTATTCATAAATCTTGAACTAGTCTCCATTTACTATTTGATCTCTTTATACCCAAAATAAGAGTGTTGCATGGACTGTTACAAGGAGCTAATAGTCCCTGCTCCTTTAAATTTTCCATGATGGGTTTTAACCCTTCCTTAACCTCAGGTTTCAGTGGATACTGCTTCTTATGTGGAAATAAGTGTGGGTCTTTGAGCTTGACAACTACAGAAATAGCATTTTGTGCTAGACCCACAGATTTCCCATCAGTCCATACTCTAGGATTTACATTTTGTTCAATTAAAGGGAGAGAAAGGGAGGGCTCCATATTCATGAAAACAGAGCCATGGACCTTGCTCAGTATATCCCTCCCCAAAAGGGTTGAGGGAGACCCTGGCACGATCAGAAACTTGTGTGAAAATAGCACAGAGTCCCAGTCACAATTTACAGAAATAATACCTTTGGCTCATCCAGATAGTTCCATTACAGAAGTGGATTGGGAAAAAAGTGGGCCAGGGGCTCCAATAAGCACAGAGTAAGTTGCCCCAGTGTCTAAAAGGAAACTGACGGATTGGCCCCCCACAGTTATTAATACCTGGGGTTCCTCAGGTGTAATTAAGACTGGAGCTTGTGGGGGACCCCTGGGCACCTTCATTCCTGATTGTCTTGAGATTCGACTCGTGAAACCTACACCTCTGGGGGCAGTCTCTCTTCCAGTGTGGTCCTTTGCAGACTGGACATGGAGCCAGGGATGTCTTAGATGCCTGAGGGCAATCCCACGTGAGGTGCCTCTCCTTTCCACAGTAATAGCAATCCCATCCCTTTTCACCTGGGTCCCTCTGGGCATTTTTCTCAGGCTGTTTAAGGATGGTTTTCATAGGCATTGTGAAGGCTTCTGCCTGTCCCTTTGTCTTTCTCTGCCTTTCCTTCTTTTCCTCATATTCCTTACCATAACAGACTGTCTGAGCCAGTTGTAACAGATTATCTAAAGACTGATTTGGTCCATACGTCCATTTTAATAGCTTACAGCAGATATCTGGAGCTGACTGAGTGAGAAATCTATCCTTAAAGATCATTTTTCCCTCTTCACTTTTGGGATCAATCTCAGTGAATCTGCAAAGGGCTTCTCTCAGTCTATCTAGGAATTTATCAGGAGCTTCCTTCTCCTCCTGTTCTATGTTTGCCAATTTCCCATAGTTTAAAGGCTTAGAGATCATCAGGCAATCTATCTATCAGATCTAGGCCCTTAAATCTATTTCTCACTTCCACTGTATAATCATAAGGGATTTGATTTAGGTCATACCTGAATGGTCTAGTGGTTTCCCCTACTTTCTTCAATTTAAGTCTGAATTTGGAGATAAGTTTCACGATCTGAGCCACAGTCAGCTCCTGGTCTTGTTTTTGTTGACTGTATAGAGCTTCTCCATCTTTGGCTGCAAAGAATATAATCAATCTGATTTCGGTGTTGACCATCTGGTGATGTCCATGTGTAGAGTCTTCTCTTGTGTTGTTAGGAGGCGGTCTTTGCCATGATCAGCACTTTCTCTTAGCAAAACTCTGTTAGCCTTTGCCCACTTATGTGTAGAGTCTTCTCTTGTGTTGTTGGAAGAGGGTGTTTGCTATGACCAGTGCACTTTCTTGGCAAAACTCTATTAGTCTTTGCCCTGCTTCATTCCCTATTCCAAGGCCAAATTTGCCTGTCACTCCAGGTGTTTCTTGACTTCCTACTTTTGCATTCCAGTCCCCTATAATGAGAAGGACATCTTTTTTGGGTGTTAGTTCTAAAAGGTCTTTTAGGTCTTCATAGAACCGTTCAACTTCAGCTTCTTCAGCGTTACTGGTTGGGGCATAGACTTGAATTATGGTGATATTGAACGGTTTGCCTTGGAAATGAACAGAGATCATTCTGTCATTTATGAGATTGCATCTAAGTACTGCATTTCGGACTCTTTTGTTGACCACGATGGCGACTCCATTTCTTCCAAGGGATTCCTGCCGACAGTAGTAGATATAATGGTCATCTGAGTTAAATTCACTCATTCCAGTCCATTTTAGTTCGCTGATTCCTAGAATGTCGACGTTCACTCTTGCCATCTCCTGTTTGACCACTTCCAATTTGCCTTGATTCATGGACCTGACATTCCAGGTTCCTATGCAATATTGCTCTTTACAGCAGCAGACTTTGCTTCTATCACCGGTCACATCCACAGCTGGGTATTGTTTTTGCTTTGGCTCCATCCCTTCATTCTTTCTGGAGTCATTTCTCCACTGATCTCCAGTAGCATATTGCACACCTACTGACCTGGGGAGTTCCTCTTTCAGAATCCTATCATTTTGCCTTTTCATACTGTTCATGGGGTTCTCAAGGCAAGAATACTGAAGTGGTTTGCCATTCCCTTCTCCAGTGGACCACATTGTGTCAGACTTCTCCACCATGCTCACCCATCTTGGGTGGCCCCACAGGGCATGGCTTAGTTTCATTGAGTTAGACAAGGCTGTGGTCCTAGTGTGATTAGATTGACTAGTTTTCTGTGATTATGGTTTCAGTGTGTCTGCCCTCTTGCAACACCTACCGTCTTACTTGAGTTTCTCTTATCTTGGCCATGGGATATCTCTTCACGGCTGCCCCAGCAAAGTGCAGCCACTGCTCCTTACCTTGGACGAGGAGTATATCCTCACCGCTGCCCCTCCTGACCTTGAATGTGGAATAGCTCCTCTAGGCCCTCTGGTGCCCACACAGCCACCACTCCCTGGACGTGGGGTGCTCCTCCTGTCCGCCACCCTTGGGCTCAGGCATGGGGCACTTCCTCCCCACTGCCACCCCTGACCTCGGGCAGGGGTAGCTCCTCTTGGCTGCCCCTGCGCTGTCACAGCCTGGCACTCTCGGCCGCTGCCCCGATCTCAGATGCAGTGTAGCTCCTCTAGGCTGCCGCCCCTGATCTCGGATGTGGCGTAGCTCCTCTAGGCTGCGGCCCCTGACTTCGGATGTGGGATAACTCCTTTTGGCTGCCGCCCCTGACCTCAGACGTGGGGAGCTCCTCTCGGCCATGCGCTGCGTGTCATCACAGCCACCCATACTCTACTCTATTTTACAAATAGCTGTGAAAAGAAGAGAAGCGAAAGCAAAGTAGAAAAGGAAAGATACAATCATCAAAATGCAGAGTTCCAAAGAATAGCAAGAAGAGATAAGAAAGCCTTCCTCAGCGATCAATGCAAAGAAAGAGAGGAAAACAACAGAATGGGAAAGACTAGAGATCTCTTCAAGAAAGTTAGAGAAACCAAGAGAACATTTCATGCAAAGATGGGCTCGATAAAGGACAGAAATGGTATGGACCTAAGAACGAGAAGATATTAAGAAGAGGTGGCAAGAATACACAGAAGAACTATACAAAAAAGATCTTCACAATGCGGATAATCACGATGGTGTGATCACTCACCTAGAGCCAGACATCCTGGAATGTGAAGTCAAGTGGGCCTTAGAAAGCATCACTACGAACAAAGCTAGTGGAGGTGATGGAATTCCAGTTGAGCTATTACAAATCCCGAAAGCTGATGCTGTGAAAGTGCTGCACTCAATATGCCAGCAAGTTTGGAAAACTCAGCAGTGGCCACAGGACTGGAAAAGGTCAGTTTTCATTCTAATCCCAAAGAAAGGCAATGCCAAAGAATGCTCAAACTACCACACAATTGCACTCATCTCACACACTAGTAAAGTGATGCTCAAAATTCTCCAAGCCAGGCTTCAGCAATACGTGAATGGTAAATTTCCAGATGTTCAAGCTGGTTTTAGAAACGGAAGAGGAACCAGAGATCGAATTGCCAACATCCGCTGGATCATCAAAAAGCAAAGGAATTCCAAAAAACATCTATTTCTGCTTTATTGACTATGCCAAAGCCTTTGACTGTGTGGATCACAATACACTGTGGAAAATTCTTCAAGAGATGGGAATACCAGACCACCTGACCTGCCTCTTGAGAAACCTATATGTGGGTCAGGAAGCAACAGTTAGTACTGGACATGGAACAACTGACTGGTTCCAAATAGGAAAAGGAGTATGTCAATGCTGTATATTTTCACTCTGCTTATTGAATTTGTATGCAGAGTACATCATGAGAAGCGCTGGGCTGAAAGAAGCACAAGCTGGAATCAAGATTGCTGGGAGAAATATCCATAACCTCAGATATGCAGATGACACCACCCTTATGGCAGAAAGTGAAGAGGAACTAAAAATCCTCTTGATGAAAGTGAAAGTGGAGAGTGAAAAAGTTGTCTTAAAGCTCAACATTCAGAAAACGAAGATCATGGCATCTGGTCCCATCACTTCATGGGAAATAGATGGGGAAACAGTGGAAACAGTGTCAGACTTTATTTTTTGGGCTCCAAAATCACTGCAGATGGTGACTGCAGCCATGAAATTAACAGACACTTACTCCTTGGAAGAAAAGTTATGACCAACCTAGATAGCATATTGAAAAGCAGAGACATTACTTTGCCAACAAAAGTCCATCTAGTTAAGGCTATGGTTTTTCCAGTGGTCATGTATAGATGTAAGAGTTGGACTGTGAAGAAGGCTGAGCACCGAAGAATTGATGCTTTTGAACTGTGGTGTTGGAGAAAACTCTTGAGAGTCCCTTGGACTGCAAGGAGATCCAACCAGTCCATTCTGAAGGAGATCAGACCTGGGATTTCTTTGGAGGAAATGATGCTGAAGCTGAAACTCCAGTTCTTTGGCCACTTCATGCGAAGAGTTGACTCACTGGAAAAGACTTTGATGCTGGGAGGGATTGGGGGCAGGAGGAGAAGGGGACGACAGAGGATGAGATGGCTGGATGACATCATTGACTTGATGGACGTGAGTCTGAGTGAACTCCGGGAGTTGGTGATGGACAGGGAGGCCTGGCTTGCTGTGATTCGTGGGGTCACAAAGAGTCAGACACGACTGAGCGACTGAACTGAACTGAACTGAATTGAAAGGCTTAGAACACGCCTACCTGAGTCCTTCAAGAATACATCTGATAAAATGTCTCTGATCCCATCTTCCTTGTTTTCTACAGAACTGGTCTAATTGTAAAACAGTATTATACTAAGAGACCCTTCAACTGGCCACCATTCACCATCCTCCAGTGCGTGCCACGGCCATGCAGTGTCACATAGAAAGACCAGGTGTGTGTTATTTAAGCCCTGAGGTCAAATCTATCCCAGTTTTTCAGGATACAGTTCAAAGGAGTGAGGTTGGAATTGTTAGCTCCCATCTGTAAGAGAGAAAAAAAGGGACCAGCACCATCTTTCTACCGGAGGCGTCCCTCCTGACTCTAGATGGGGGTGTAGACAGATTTCACACCAAAAACTTTTCCTTCCTGGTCGGACTTAGTCAGTCCCTTACTGATGCAGGTGTCGTACTCGTCCCTCCCGCTTCTACCACCAAGACAGGGTGGGGATGCACCAGGGGTAGACCTGATGGTATCCCTGACTGACGTCCAGCTCTTAACCATTAAAACCTTGCTTGCCTCTGATGCTTCCCAGGGTGCAATCAGAGTAACCTCCTGGAATGCATCCCAAGCTAAGACTGCTGGGGGAAACATTCATCACCTGAGTGCCTGTGCCTGACCCTGAGTATAGTCCTGACCACAATAAGACCAATATGAACATAATACTGAGATGTTCCTTCTAAGAGTCCCCACATCAGTATAAGAGCCTCCTTTGGTCCACTAGAGCCAGTGTTACCAAAGGAAAAAACCCATTGCAGTCCCAATCTGAGTAACCTTTGACCTCAGAGATGTTCTTGAAACTAGAGCTCCATCTAGCATCCAAACTTCCGATTCCTAGTGAGGCTAGGCGCTTCCTGACTACCAATCCAAGTTTGGGACCTAAGTCACAGTACACAGTAACAGCATAGATCACAAGTCCCTTGAAAGTCTTATGATTTGATAGATTAGGTTAGTACTTCCAATTCCCAAGGAGTTATGAAATGGTCAAAGCGACCAAAAAGTTTGACTGAAAGAGGAGAGTTCAGTCCACACACTTTACCCATTTCTGGTTGGTTCCCCAAAGGAGACACTGGGTGCCTCTTGGCATTGGCAGGTTGGTATAAACCCCCAACAGATTTCTGCCATAAGCCGTATGAGATCACCTGGAACCACAGAGCAGGGCTCCTCACTTTCTTCGCTCAGGACATTTCATTCATTCACGCAAGGACACCATAGAGTTAGTAAAGTACAGCAGAAAACATGTTCGCTAGGAGAACAAAGAACTAGAGCTCCAGACATCCTTACCTTGTCCTGAAGAATCCCGGATGAGCCCCCAAGATGAAAGGTTGTTGCTGAACAAAAAGACACCGGGATTCTTGGCCTCCGAAGGAGAAGAATTCCATCCAGGGCCAGAGACGAGGCTTGATCACTCAGAGCTTTTGTGTAATAAAGTTTTATTAAAGTATAAAGGAGATAAAGAAAGCTTCTGACATATGCATCAGAAGGGGGCAGAAAGAGTGCCCCCCTGCTCGTCTTCAGCTGGATGTCATATAGTCACTAGCAGTCTGTTAATGAAAGAAAGGAATGTCTTAAAACTCAGAATGGCACCAGGCCCCTCATCCATAAAATGCATTTTAGGAAAATCTTGGCACCAGATGATTCATCCCGGGCCATAAAATGATTGACTTGAATCTTGTAGGAGGGCAGATTACCATACAAATAGTTTCATTTACATAGATTAGGGGAATAATATCTGAGTATAACATACTGGTTTGTCAAGTAGGTTCTGTGCCATTAGGCAGAAACGACTTGAAGATGGAGTTTGGGGTAAATGCATAGTACATTAACATAGCTTAAAACAAACGTTTCCATAGGAAAAATGCATTGGTTAACTCAAGGTTTGAGAATAGTTAACTTCAGGTGAAACCAGGTGTCATTATGGCAACACAGTATTTTAAGAGAAACCTCCTTTTAAATTTGTATAGAGAGGGAAAAAAATATTGCCAGTTTGTTTCCTCCTGCTGCTTAAGAGAGATAAAAATGTCTAACACTTGCAGCCTATTTCCTCCGTTTGGAGACCTCTGGCCTTCCTGCCTATTATCTTCTCATTCCCCGCTTTTCTTTTAGGAGAATTATGTTGCCTAGGGAAAGGGGGCATTGTTCTCATTCCATACCTGCTTCCGAACTGACAAGGGGCGTTGTCCCTAGATTGGTGAGGCAACATATTCTCCTAACCCTCCTACTGAGGATTTCTGATCCAGGGGCCCCCAGTAGTAGTTGGAAGAAGCTGCAGCAGTAGCAGGAGTTTGAGCAACCATTAGTAACTTAAAAGCTTTCATGTGACTAGAAACAAATCCAGTAACACAGTTACAGATGTAGGGAGCAAACAGCAAAAACAAAGCAATCAGAATTATTGTAATTAAGATAGTTTTCTACCATGGGGAACTAGTTAACGTCTCCCAAAGTGAGGCAATTGAGACTTCAGGAGTATCCATAGCCCCAGTCATCTTGTTCATGTGTTTAGTAAAATGAGTAACATTAGTGCTCATATCAGGTATATATGTACAGCACTGAGTATGAAAAATGGCACAAGTTCCTCCTTGTGCAGCTGTCAGAATATCTAAAGCCAATCTGTTTTGTAAAACCACCTTTCTGATTTGTGCTTATTCAGCATTAAGAGCTGAAATAGCTTTTTGAGAATCTTGTCATGCCTGTTGAGTAAAATTAGTCAAAGCATCCACTCGTAGCATAACATCTGTAGTTCCCAGAGAGGGAACAAACACTGCAGCCAAATAATCATACCAGTGAAATACAGACCTTGCCCACCGAGTTTTAAGGTGGGGTAAATTAGCAGGCTTTCCTGGAAGCTCTGAAAATATAAAGCTGTGAGTAAAGGCTAGACCCAGGGTGCATCTCCCTATTCAATCAGGGGGAAGCCATACCCATAGGTAAGAGCCACATATCCAATAAGTCCCGTTTGGAGCAAGCCAGCATGAGTGAGATATTCAGTCACAATTAGTGCCTGGTCAGACAAAGGGAGGAACTGAACTGGGGTTGGAAAACATGGGGATGATTACATTGCAGATTTCCTGAGGCAAAAATCCCAATTGTTTCCAATCATTGTAATTAAGTTGTTGGCTAACTTTTGGGGATGGCCTTGTTTGTTCCCACCATATAAGGGCAGTAGATATTAGACGTCCTTTTTCAGGAGTTAGCCATATAACCTCATCCCATATTTGATAAACGTCATGTAGAAAACCATTAGATCTAGACCTATTTGCCTTATGTGTAGTGAAATAGTCATTAAACTGAGACAATGTATAATCAAAATTAAAAAGTCACGTTATGTCCATAGTTAGAGTACAAAGTGTTGCCACCGGTCCATTTTAGGGTTGTTAGATGTCATCAGATGAAGAAGAGGCATCACATTATGATTGTTGTCAAAGGAATTCACAGATTTGAAGAAAGTCTTCCTTGAAGTGTAGATGTCCACCACTGGAAGCCTTCCTTCCACTGATGAGGAGGGGAGTGCTCTGCAGACCCAGCAGTTAGACCGATTGTGGAATGCAGCATAGGAGTGAGCCCAGGACAGGAAGGCATTGTTTTGAGGATCAAACGGCAGACTTAGGATTTTTGGGAGCCAGCAGAAGTAGGCTCACATAGATTATTAGGCCCATCTGAAAAGTACAAAGTCAGAGCATAGAAAGTAAAGACATAAAATGAAGTCACTTAGTTCTGGTCAGGGTGCCACCTCTTAACTCGAGTGTGATGTACCCACGAATCAATTCCTGGCACTTTGACAGCTGTGGGAGAAGAAAGAATAACCTGGTAAGAGCCTCACCAGAGGGGCTTTGGGCCCCAGATCCCAATGTTTTTTATGAGTACCTCGGTTGCTGGCTCAAATAGAGGCTTGCTTGACTCAGAGGCTGGGTCAGGGCCGTCTCCTGGAGTTCTGTTAATGCCTGTTGAAAAGCCGAGAGCTGAGTTACATAACTAGTTAATTCCAAGGCTTCAGGGTCTATAAACAATGTCTCTGCATAAGAAAGGCCTTCCATAAATACATTCAAAGGGGGATAGTTCGAGTCCTCATTAAAGCTATGGGTAGGACTTTAATCCAATTGTCCTGCATCCCTTGAGTTAATTTGCACAGATGTCTTTTGATAATGTCATTAGCTTTTTTCAACCTTTCCTGAGGATTAGGGTCTCAGGAACAGTGTAAGTGATATTCTCTTCCTAGAGCTTTAAATATCCCCTGAGTTACAGCAGCTTAAAAGGTGGAGCCATTGTCACTCTGAAGGCTGCTTGACAGCCCAAACCTGGGATAATTTCATGGATTAAAATCTTTACAACTTCCTTAGCCTGCTCACTACAACAGGGAAAAGCCTCAATCCATCCAGTAAAAG